>NC_141349.1:3062775-3215275 GCF_057382095.1 Aulonocara sp. 'chitande type north' Nkhata Bay
AAAATAAACAAAATAAATGTTTATTAAGCAATTTTGATAGGAAATTGCTTAATTTTAGAAATGTTTTTGCTCTATAAAATAGTTGTTGTTTTTTAGAATCATTCATCTTAGCAGTAGGATTTACATGAAAAGAGAAACAAATTAAGTTGGAGTGAAAATGTACATTCTTTGCACTCTCTGGTCAACTGACTCAGTGAATCAAATGACTCAAAAAACCCAATTCACTTTGGTGAGTGACTCATTAACACTCGGTTCAGTAAAAAGAATCAAATTTACCATCACTACTCCTCACTACGTACAACTCTGGATACTGTAGCTCAGGTGAAAACCAACAGAGGTGTTGACTCGAGTCACATGACTTGGACTTGAGTCAGACTTGAGTTATTAATTTTATGACTTTAGACTTGACTTGAAGAAATGTTCTAAGACTTGTGACTTGACTTGGACTTTTACACCAATGACCTGGGCCTTGAATTGGACTTGAACCGGTTTACTTGAAAAGACTTGATATTTCACCCCAAATATAAAATTCAACATACATATTATATAGAAAGTGTGCACCATTAATTCAATTCATTGATTTATTTATTCAAACCACACTCCGTACGTATGTGTGCGTGAGCTGTAGCACAGTCAATCAAATTAACCAGATTTTTAAAAAAAAACGCTCAAAAATGCTGCAAGGAGTTATTTTTTTCAGGTACATAAACTATGAAGTAGTCAACAAAAAACCGAAATGCAATATGCAAAACATGCAAGAAGAGAATCACAGACAGAGATGGAACAACTTCCAACTTTCTCCGACAGTTGAAGTTGCATAAAGAACGGTAGGTGGTGCTTCTCTCTTGCTACGATGAGATCATGACTTCATCTAACAAGCAAATCTTGTCCAGGCTACGTTGGTGATACAGTTTTTTTTAATGTATATGATATTTTTGTCATGCGATTTTAAAGCTGGCCCTACAAGCACATCCAAGAATAACATGCAGCTTATCTCAGAACTGTCGGTGAAAATTATTCTTGGAGCTAAGTTTAATTGAGCTGCATTTTATAGAGGTGCAATTTCACAATTTGTGTATATTTTCTAAGTTCACTATTTCGTCATGTGTTGAGAAAAACACAGATTTTAAAATTACATGGTCTAATATTTACATTTAACTGCAACATTCTTTCTTCGTTTTTTTTTTTTTTTTTTAAGACTTGAAAGGACTTGAAATTCAAAGTTTCAGACTTGTGACTTTACTCGGACATTTACACCAGTGACTTGAGACTCGACTCTGACTTGCCTGACATTACTTGGGACTTGACTTGTGACTTGAGGATAAAGACTTGAGACTTACTTGAGACTTGCAAAACAATGACTTGGTCCCACCTCTGAAAACCAAGGCCTCAAATCAGAAGTATTAGACTCCGTGGCATAATTCTCAAACACAGCCTAAAACAGATGGTAAACCTCTCCAATTCGTAAGCTCGAGAGGAAATGTCACAAATTTAGAAGATCATCATTTAGCCTTGAGAAATAGTTTGTTGCTTTATAAGAAATCCCTCAGCAAAGCCAGAACATCTTACTATTCATCACTGATTGAAGAAAATAAGAACAACCCCAGGTTTCTCTTCAGCACTGTAGCCAGGCTGACAAAAAGTCAGAGCTCTTTTGAGCCAACCATCCCTTTAACGTTAACTAGTAATGACTTCATGAACTTCTTCACAAATAACATTTTAATCAGTAGAGAAAAAATTACCAATAATCATCTCACAGATGTAATATTATCTACAGCTACTTTTAGTACCACTGATATTAAGTTAGACTCTTTTTCTCCAATTGATCTTTCTGAGTTAACTTCAATAATTACTTCCTCCAAACCACCATGTACCACAGGCCTTCAAGCTGGCTGTAGTTAAACCTTTACTCAAAAAGCATCTCTAGACCCAACTGTCTTAGCTAATTATAGGCCAGTCTACAACCTTCCTTTCATATCAAACATCCTTGAAAGAGTAGTTGTCAAACAGCTAACAGATCATCTGCAGAGGAATGGTTTATTTGAAGAGTTTCAGTCAGGTTTCAGAGCTCAACACAGTGCAGAAACAGCTTTAGTGAAGGTTACAAATTATCTTCTTATGGCCTCTGACAGTGGACTCATCTCTGTGCTTGTCCTGCTAGACCTCAGTGCAGCGTTCGATACTGTCGACCATAATATCCTATTAGAGCGATTAGAACATGCTGTAGGTCAGAGGTGTGGACTCGAGTCACATGACTTGGACTCGAGTCAGACTCGAGTCATTAATTTTATGACTTTAGACTTGACTTGAAAAAATGTTCTAAGACTTGTGACTTGACTTGGACTTTTACACCAATGACTTGGGACTTGAATTGGACTTGAACCGGTTTACTTGAAAAGACTTGATATTTTACCCCAAATATAAAATTTAACATGCATATTATATGGAGATTGAAAATGTGACGTCATTCACGGGTAGAACCGCAAAGGATTCTGGGAACTCGTGGCAAGCGGTACTAGCGCACGCAGGCTTTCAATTGAAATCAGTCACACAGCGATAAAAAGAAACACAAAAATGTCAAGAAGCTGTTGTATTATTAACTGCAATAGCCGGTCGCATGACAGCCACGGGAAGCCGACGGGTAAAGAGATCGGTTGTTATCGGATTACGTCGTTGAAGAGAAATTGTTCGAGCCATGTTTCCGAAGTAACAAAGACGCGACGGGTGGCCTGGATTGCAGCCATTCAAAGATCAAATATAACGTCCTAGAACACTCCAGCTCACAGGTTAGTCTGCTCCAAGCATTTACACAAAGGTCAGTCTGCTGTTGTAGTTAATGCGTCATTTTTCTTAACATAATTGGTGATATAGGTTACAAGCAAGTCTGGCGCTGAACAGAAATTGTCGCGCTATGCTCCTTTATTTATTGTGCATAAATAGTAAATTGTCCTGACACAATATTGCGTTTCGCTTCTGTTATTATGGTACACTGACAAAAACACATACTTTTATTCACAGGATAAAAAAGGTTTTTTGTATCACTAATTGCCCAGTACGATTACAGCATACAATATTATTGTCACTGCTACATTTCTGTGATGCTACCAGAAATTATTTCCACTACTAATTAATTACCGTTGAGCTCAAAGGTTATATTAATAAACGGTTAACGAATGTGTATTTATGAAGACGATTTGTGAGACTGGTAAACTTATGATACGTACGATGGTCTTTCCTTCTACACGGTGCATTTCAAGGTCCTGCACCCATCCGTCGGTAAACTGTACCTGGGCTTGTTGCAGTGACCGGAAGTTACTAAACTTCATGAGTGTATGCACTCACTCCAAGAACCGTATAATTATAAATATGCATATAAATATGCTAAGATGAGATAGCTGACTTCATCTAACTAGCAAATGTTTTCCAGGCTACGTTGGTGATACAGTTTTTTTTAATGTGTATGATATTTTTGTCATGCGATTTTAAAGCTGGTCCTACAACCGCATCCAAGAATAACATGCAGCGTATCTCAGAACTGTCGGTGAAAATTATTCTTGGAGCTAAGTTTAATTGAGCTGCATTTTAAAGAGGTGCAATTTCACAATTTGTGTATATTTTCTAAGTTCACTATTTTGTATGTGTTGAGAAAAACACAGATTTTAAAATTACATGGTCTAATATTTACATTTAGCATAACTGCAACATTATTTTTTCGTTTTTTTTTTTTAAAGACTCGAAAGGACTTGAAATTCAAAGTTTCAGACTTGTGACTTGACTCGGACTTTTACACCAGTGACTTGAGACTCGACTCTGACTTGCCTGACATTACTTGAGACTTGACTTGAGACTTGAGGATAAAGACTTGAGACTTACTTGAGACTTGCAAAACAATGACTTGGTCCCACCTCTGCTGTAGGTATTACAGGTACTGTGCTGCAGTGGTTTGTATCATATCTATCTAATAGACTCCAATTTTTTAATGTAAATGGAGAGTCCTCTTCACACACTGAGGTCAACTATGGTGTTCCACAGGGTTCAGTGCTAGGACCAATTCTGTTTACATTATACATGCTTCCCTTAGGCAAAATCATTAGAAGACGTAGCATACATTTTCACTGATATTCTGCTGATGACATCGAGTTCTATCTGGCAATGAAGCCAGATAACACACACCAATTAGTTAAACTGCAGGAATGTCTTAAAGACATAAAGACCTGGATGGCCGCTAACTTTCTGCTTCTTAATTCAGATCAAACTGAGGCCCTGAAAATCTTAGAAATATGGTATCTAACCAGATTCTTACTCTGGATGGCCTTAACTTGGCCTCCAGTAACACTGTGAGGAACCTTGGAGTCATTTTTGACCCAGAATATGTCCTTCAATGCACATATTAAACAAATATGTAAGACTGCGTTCTTCAATTTGTGCAACATCTCTAAAGTTAGAAATATCCTGTCTCAGAGTGACGCTGAAAAACGAGTTCATGCATTTATTACTTCCAGGCTGGACTACTGTAATTCATTATTATCAGGATGTCTTAAAACCTCTCTGAAAAGCCTTCAGTTAATCCAAGAAAGTTCCATCCAATCCAGGATAGCAGAAGGACAACTGATGCCTAAGCAAAAACCCTTAGTTAACCCTTGTGTTAGACCATCTCTGAATTGAGGATGGGGCCTAAGGGATACCAGGTCGATTCAATTCAATTCAATTCAGTTTCATTTATATAGTGCCAAATCACAACAGTCACCTTTATATTATAAGGTAGACCCTACAACAATATTCTTCCGTCTATCCCTCTTTCGCAAAATGCAGCAGTATGTTTTTATGGCACCGGGATGCCAGGTTCTCTTTCTCTATCTCTAGCAAACGAGTTCTACCAACAAGTTGCCAGTTTCCCTTCAATCTATCCCTACTTCATAAAATGCAGCAGCATTGTTTTTGGCACCAGGATGCCAAGTTCTCTTCCCTCTATCCCTCCTTTGCAAATGCAGCAAAAAGCTTTTTTTTTTTTTCTTTGCTTGTCCTCTCTGGCACTGTAGCAACGTCAAGAAAAACACCCAACAGATTTATTTTCCCAAGTGGATCATTACGGTTTTTGCCATACTGGTCCACTTGATTGTCATAGTTTATTCAATCTTAATTATTTATTTATTTATTTTTTTACTTTTAAGTTATGGCAGTCAGACAGGATAAGGGGATAGGAAAAAGAAAGATGAAGAAAAGAGAAGTTGGGAAGAGGCTCAACAAAAGGAGAGGGAAAGAAAAACAGAGGGGAAGAGTGAGAAAAGACACTAAAAATCCACTTGATCACCTGCTGGAAAAAAAGAGAACAATACAGTAGGGAAATCACAGCAACAACTAACATAAGCATAAGTACCAGTAACAATACCCCAGACAGGGTGGTCACCCAGCAGCCAAGGTGCAGAGCTACAGGGGGCTGCGGCAACATGGCCACAGGCTCCGCCAGCAACCGGCTACACCGGAGCGGACCAACACCGGGCCCAGAGACCCAAGATCTGAGGGCCCAACACACCCCGGAAGGGGCGCAACTGAACCATGGGTGCCAGACCCCGCCAAGTTGCCACCAGGAGTGAGCCCACACACCCGAGCACCCAGCCCTGGGCAGAGAGAACCACCAATGCATCGACGGTTGGGAGCATCGGCGACCCACAGGGAATGTAATGAGGGGAGATAGGCGCCCCGTCGGGGGGGGGCTGAGATGTTCTGAGAGAGTTGGAGTCTAAGACCTGACCTGACAAATAAACATAGACTAATAGGCACATGCAGACTCAAACAAACAAGCTTTTGGCACCAGGGTGCCAGATTCTCTTTCTCCATCCCTCCTTTGCAAATGCAGCAGCAAGATTTTGGCTCCGGGATGCCAGATTGTCTTCACTCTATCCGTCTTTCGCAAATGCAGCAGCAAATATTTCTACCACTGGGATGCTTGTTTTTCCACATCAATCCTTCATATGCAAAGCAGCAGTGAACCTTTCCAGCACTGGGATGCCAGATTCTTTCTCTATCCCTCATTCCCAACAAGCTTTTCTGCATCTATCATTGCAAAAAGCAGCAGAGGAACCTTCTGTCTTCAGGATGTCAGTTATGCGCCATCTATTGTTTGCAAAAAAAAGAAAAGAAATGCTCTACTATCCTTCCTTTGCAATATGCAGTTGCAAACTTCTTGACACCGGGATGCCAGGTTCTCATTTGCAAAATGCAGAAGCAAGTTTTACTACCAGTGTGATGCCAGTTTCTCCGCATCTAGCCTTCATATGCGAAGCAGCAGCAATTTAAGCACTAAGATGCCAGATTCTCTGTCTCCGTGCCACTGTCACCAAAGTGCTTGCTCATAGGGGGTCATATGATTGTTGGAGTTTTCTCTGTATGTATTATTGTAGGGTCTACCTTACAGTCGCCTTGAGGTGACTGTTGTTGTGATTTGGTGCTGCATGAATAAAACTGAATTTAGGGCTGCTCAATTAATCGAATTCTAATCGCGATTACGATCTGGGCTTTCAACGATCATTAAAAATGACTGAGCCGATTATTAGTACCTCCCTCATGCTTTACTCTCGCGCTGCTCCGTGTGGCAAATCGAGCACACCTCTCTGCATTTCGAACACACATCACAACAATTAAGAGGACCAGAGGGAAGCTCGGAAAGCTAAGCAGAAGTTATTTAGAGAGGAGAGTGACTGCTGTTGGTTGAAAAGAGGTTTAAAAAAAAAAAAAACTTCAGTGGTGTGGAAACATTATGGGTTCGCGGAGTCAGACGTGGATCAAGTAGACATAGTGTGTAAACTTTGCTACGGTGTCATAGCTGCACCACAGAGCAACACTGCAAAGTTCACTAAACATAGATGCTTACATTTTTCATTTATTTCTTATATTGCAAACATTTGCACTGTTATCAGTATTTGCACACTATTTTATATTATTTTTTAAAGTCGTAATTCAATACATTGTTATTGTTAAATAAATATTGTCAAATAATCGAGATCTCAATTTCAGTGAAAATAATCGTGATTATCATTTTTGCCATAATCGAGCAGCCCTAACTGAATTTAATTGAATTTAATTGAATTGAAATATCCCTCATTTGTAAATGCAGCAAACAACTTATCAGCACCAGCTTGCTAGTTTGTTGCTCTTCTATCCCTCTTTTGCAATTTGTAGTAGCAACATTTTCGGGTAGTTTCTCTTCCCTCTATCCCTTTTCCACAAATGTAACAGCAAGCTTTTTCCCTGCATCTATCTGTCTTTCACAAAATATAACAGTGCACATTCCTGGCACCATGTTTCCAGTCATCTTCTCCATATCAGTCATTTGCCAACACAGCAGTAAACATTCCTTATGCCAGTTTCACCACTTTGTTCCCTCCTCTGCAAAATACATCAGCAAACCCTTCCAGCACCAGGATGCCAGTTTCTCTGCCATCTATCCTGACTTCGCACACCACCAGCAAACCTTCGTGACACCAGGATGCTAGGTTCCGTCCTCTATCTCTCTGAGCTCCACCATGCACATAATTCCTCAAGGCATCCCTTCACTTCTCATGTACTTTCACTAGCATTATCTAAACCCTCTATCCTTGACACAGACATTTGAGACAGCTCTCTAAGCCGACTCACAGTTCTGACAACATCTCAAATGTCAATATCATCTTCTATGAGGTTCAGCTGTGCCGCTTGGTGGAATTCTACTTGGCTCTCTGTTAGGGTTGTCTTTATGGAAGGTGGTTCTCCTCTAATCAGTCTTTCAATTTAACAAACCCTCCCAAAACTGCTGATTGTCACCTGTGTTCATTTCAGAAATCAGCACAATCAATCAATATTTATTTCTATAGCACATTTAAAAAGGACACTGACCAACAAAGTGCTTCACACAAGGCAGCAAAGCGGATTACAACAAATGGCAACAAAAACAGTTATAAAACAGTTATAGTTACAGTTACAGTTACATAGCACAAATATAGACCAGGAGGAAGTTCGAACTGATTTGCTAAAGGCTAAATGGAACAGGTGAGTTTTTAAGCGCAATTTAAACAATGCAATGGATTCTGACATGCGGACATCGATTGGAAGATTATTCCAGAGTTTAGGCATGGCAATTTCAAAAGCTCGGTCCCCTCTAGTCTTTTGTTGGGCCCTTGGTTGCACTTAGAGCAGTTGGTAAGAGGATCTAAGTGCTCTCTTTGGCTATACACATCGAAAAGGTCTGTTAGGTAACTGGGCACAGTAGTTATTGCTACCTTACCCAAAGTAAATTATCCAGCCAACCACCCCCTCTCCATCTTCTACTCCAAGATAAGCGTTTATGAGTCATTACCTCAAGTCTCAAAATCCTGTCATGTGGCACTGTCAGAGCTTCAGTTCCGAGTCAAGCCACATCGCTACCTGATCGAGGGTTTCCCTCATTCATCTATCAAGGTCTTTTGTTGTCTGACATTTCCTTTGATCTCTTCTCTCGGCATTCCTTCATAATTTTCTGAGCTCATCCGGTCCATTTTATGGAATCCTCAACCACCTTATTGACGTCCACTCCGAGGCCTTCCCCAAACCGCAGCTCAATTCATGTTTAAAAACATTCGCCTTTACCTACTAAAAAAAATGCTGTCAAACCTAAAATGAGCTAGCACTCCCTGCCCCCACAGAATAAGATTTTTTTTTCAACTATTTTCTATATTGTTACTTGGGATTGTGCAATCAAAGCATCATCATATGACCCCTCAACCTGAATGTAGGGAATAAACTACACAGAATTTATGGGAAACTGCAGGATTTGTCTGAACACTAGTTTTACTAATAATACATGGACTGCATAATTTAAAATGCAGTAAATTGTCTGCTGTTAACCGGGTGTATTTCTTTCTTCAAACACTCCTGTGCTCTCCACATCTCTGATAAATCAACTGCAGTAATTTTAGGGCTAAAGAAAAACTTTTACAGACAAATAAGACAGCCCAGACAATTATGAACATCACAGCGGATTCTTTTGTCACACATTAGGTGACCATTCAAACTGTTCTCAGATCCTGAACAGAAGGCCGATGACTTCTAAAACCCAACCCAAATAACCTCTTTGTCCTATCACTGTAATTGCGGCACACATAAATGGTATTGTTCACACAAAGTATTTAGAGAACACAAATATAAAAACAATCATCTTCTTTGTATTTTCCGGAATTTTCAAATGAGGGATTTTTGCTTTTCCTCTTTTAGTGCTTATTGTTCAGCTGCCATGTGCCATTTGCATTACAACTATTGTCACCTCTTGAAAATTAACTTCAAGTTGAAAGAGGTTAAGAGGTAAAGAGGTTTACAAAGGAAAGCTATCAGAATGTGAAATTTAATTTGGTTTTATTTATATGGTTCCAAATCAAAATAGTGGCCTCAATGCATTTTACATTATAAGGTAAAGACCCTAACATAATACTGAGAAAATCTTCTATAGCTAACAATCTAAGTCAAAGTTTTTTTGAAGAAGGGAGCCATATGGTCGATATCAGTAGACGGCTATGACATGAAAAATAAACTTCTCTGACTGGGCATTTTTAATAATTCGTTTTACAATGTTGTATTTATGCAGTAAGTTCAATGTAAAGTAATTCAGAGAAATGTCCATAACACATTGAGTTGAAATTGCCACATATCACATTTCTGCTGCCCACCATATTCATGTGTAGCCAGTTTATGCATAAGCAGAGTACAGTATGTCCCTGTATAGACAGTAAATATTGTCACCAAAGTTAAAGATATACATTTATTTCTTTTGTATTATTAAAAGGATCTTACTTACAGCACAAACCTGTCCATGATCTGTGATTTATAAGGTCTGTTTAATGTGAAATAGTAACATGGTTTTAAAATGTTTTTATTTTTTTCATATTTTCAAGATAACACAGCGAGAAGGAACTTGAAATCATATCATCACACCTTCAGAAATAAATGAGGTGAAAAAAAGAAAAAGGATAACCATGTGCACATGTTTCCCATCTTGCAGATACAGATGTAGTATCTACATTTTCTGCTTCAATACTGTGCTACATAAAGTTTGATGCATTGTATATATAGGCTTGTATTACAGTAGCACTCCTATGTTTGACATTATGGAGGCTGAATTTCTCTTTCTGTCAGCCTCCCTATGTGATGTCAAGTCCTTATGACTCCAAGATTCATAGCCCCAGTCTCTTCTACAACAGGAAATGAATAGGATAACGCTTTGCATTTATATTAATAACTTTATCAGTATTCACAAATCAGAGCAGTCATCTCTCATTCATTTAAATATGTCATTTGCATCATAGATGTGTGCTGGATGCCAACATCCTTGTGGGTAAAGCTGTAGAATGGAACATTTGAGAATTATTTTTAATTTGTTCAATTCTTTTAATCTGTTTTAAAGCACTGTGTAAAAAAAAAGTAATTTTGTCACACACAAATCATGCATTTATTGGTAAGAAAAGTAATTTGTCAAGAAAACGATTTTTCTTTCCTAACACACTTGTTTGACCTTGAGCACTGGGCATTTGCCCCTTGCACAGAACATTTCCTCTAACAGAAACCATTCACACCTGGTGCAAACTCAAAATCACACAGTAATTGAGTGGTAAAAAAAAGAAAAAAAAGAAAAGAAAAAGCAGCTTTTCCTCTGGAACATGAAAAGTGTTAGGGAACACAAGATAGAAAAAAAAAGCTGCCCAAGAGACCTTCAGGTGTCTGAAGTATGACTTTAGAAACCCCTTCAGCAATCAGTGGCAAACTAAGAAGCTTACAAACCATATTGCTTTCCCAACACGGCCGATTCAAGAGCCCTGAGCATTTTAATGGAAATGGTAAATATTATGTGACAAACTACTTTCCATTGCCAAAGAGTCAACAGCCTAAATGGCACAGAAGGCTTAAATGTTTGGTTATCCCTTACAATGAACTAGTCACAAAATAATACATAACTAGAATCAATGTAAATATTCAATTCAATTTTATTTATACAGCACCAAAGCACAATAACAGTGGCCTCAAGGTGCTTTAGATTGTAAGGTAGATCCCACAATCATATGACCTCCTATGAGCAAGCACTTTGGCCACAGTGGGAAGAAAAAAACTCCCTTTTAACAGGAATCAACCTCCAGTAGAACCAGGCTCAGGGAGGGGCGGGGCCGTCTGCTGCGACCGTTTGCGGCATGTCAAAGTAAAAGAACACATGAAGATCACCAGCCTGCCCACAAATAGTGTTTTATTTTGATAAACATCTTTTAAAGGTGTATATAAGGGCATCTGAGTAGAGGAACCAGTCTTGTGTCACTGTCTAGCCTTAGTTATGGTTATCTTAAGTCATATAATGTCGAGGCCAACTATTTATACAAAGTTGACATGTATAACCTGAACACACAAAGCACAATGAGTTGTGAGGTTTCTTTTGTGTGGGTTCTTTTGGGCAAGTACTGTATATGATAATGAACTATTAATAAATATCTTGATTTTTTTTAGTCTTTTCCTTTAATGAATGTACACTGCTTTACAATTTAAAAAAACTATTTTTGAACCACTTGATGGACAGGCACTGCCTCTTCATCAACTTTGCTGTGATTTAATTTATTTAATTTTATTGTTTGCCAAATGTAGCAAAAAAAAAAAAAAAAAAAGCCAAATCCTTTGTACCACTGTTCAAGGGAAATGCCTGTTAATTCCCTACAGTCAGCTCAAACAACCAAGAAAGAGCAAAAAGTACAATGGAAAGCACCTAAGATGTTGATAGAGTTAAGATATTGTACCGAATCTGAACAAATGAGAGCAATCAGTACAACACAAAGCTTTGAACAAGATGAAATGGCTACATTTTGTAATTTTGTTCTGGTCATATTTTTATGATATATATTTTTATATGGTCTAAATATACAGAATTAAGTAGCTGGATGCAAATATTTAACAGCACCACTACTTCTGATAGCGATATGTTATAGTTGGTCTTTTTTCAGGATGCATGGGGATATTCAAATTATATTATAACAATCACTGATAAAGAGAATGTTTCTCAAAGACATCAGAAAAACAGTGACAACTTTTTGTACACGAATAGAACAAAAGCTATGGTTCTGATGAGGACCTCCTCACTTACCAATCACACTTGAACATCAAATACACTGCTTTGTTTTAGAAAAAGACAATAAAAACCTGTTGCACAGTAATACAAATTCGTTTTAAATTTAAATTCACATACACCTGCATGAAACACAACGGACTGTCTGGAAGGAAGAAAAAACATTTTTAAAGACCTGTCACCTGACATATTAGAAAAGGTAGACATTCCACAGAAATACTATTATCACAAATTAAGTGCTTTTTTTTAAATGCATTAACATACTAAACTACACAGTGAAATTTTCAGCTAAATAACACAAACCTTTTTTAATGCAGTTTATTACTTTAAAGATGCATTCAACCATTCAAATTCTAAACCTGTAACTTGTCATTAAAATCTGTTGTAGGCAGTAGAGTTTAATGAAAGGCAAACGCTCAAATGATAGCTTAAATAATTTTTACTGGCTTAACTCAGTTTGGGGGGGATGATCCACGGGGATCCCAGAGAAACCAGTAAATACGAAACACTCTTTAATATTAATTCCAGTACTTTTTAATGTGGGATCTAATCACCTTGTAAACATATTGTGCCTCATGAGGCTTCTGGGTTTGTGTCAGTCCACAATCAGGTTGAGATCACTTGAATAATCTTTCCTAATATGAAAATCTGAATTCATTTAAATTAATTCAATTCAAGTTTCTTTCAATTTAGGTGTTGCTGCTGCGCAATTTACATTGTTTATAATGCTAATTTCAAATCTGTCATTGTGACAGCTGCTCACTTTACTGCACTGTCATCACCAGCACTTTCTTTCCTTCCCTACAGCAATGCAGTGTTGTGGTCATTAAAGAAAAGAAAAGGGACGTTTTTCTTACTTTTGTCTGTGACCATAGACTCTTTACTTATTTCATAGAAGTCTGAAATTGGAGGGATCTAAAAACAGATCTCCTTAAATTACTCATGAGAAAATATTTAGCTACTTCACAGAAACCCACTTTTGTTGTAGTTTTTTCCTCTTTTTTGTCTTTCTAAAAAAAATGTTATTATCGCTTTAATTATTCTTTTGCTACATTCACACAAGCCAAGAGGTTAAATTAAATTCCCGCAAAATACGAATGTATTGACAATTAATACAACATTAATGACCAGGTGACTACATTAAATACACGAAGTAAGTCATTTACTATTCAGTCCAAATTAACAAATGCCAATGTAAAAGGTTGAAAAGGTGTATTAGTAGTTATATGTTAGGGTTGAATATTTATGGTACAACCACAATTGCCAGAAATCAATTATACCCAGAGAGAAGCAATACTTAATTATTCTCTCATCATTTCACTTCCTACAGTATATCACATGAAGCTCCACAATGAGCATGGATGCTTTAGTGCATTGTGAGCTTTCCAGCTTTACATATGTCATGATGTAGTCTTCTGTTCAAAATCTGTATTTCAAGGTGAATAAAAATCTGCACTGACTGATCTGAGTAGCTGAGTAGCTTCATCAGTCTCTATGTATTTGGTGCTGCATTTATCTATAGAAATACCAAGTAAAATCAGGTGATCTCCATAACGCAACAAGCTAGATAATATCTGCAGTACAGTTATATGTAAGTAGGCTACTGCAGTACTTACCATTATTTAACAATGTCTGATATTTTAAGGCCTCAATTATACCAAATTGCGACCTATAATGAGATTATGATATAATGTAGATATAAATTATCTGCAGACGAGTGCGGGTGCTCTCAAAAACCAAGCAGGCACGCAGCCATCCATCTGATGACGAAACTGACATCACTCTGGCCCGACCTGACCCTAGTCCACTCATACTCGGGTCAGGCTGGAATGTAGGTTGACGTTTTAAACGGACTAGACTAAACCCTTTGAGCTCTTCATAACTGTCCTGCATTCATACGCATTTCTGAACACCTTAACAGTGTTAAGCCTGACTTAACAACCGTCTACCAGGTCAGTGTGGTCTTAAGTGTCAACCCCAGCCATGCAAATTAAGTTTCTATTTCAGACATAAAATGATTGCTGAAATACAAACTAAAAACAAACTAGCAACTAAAAAACGCAGTGAAAAACAATCTCAATCTGACAGCGTAAAGAAAACAGCTCACTATGTGGGGATCAGTTAGTGCCGCAGTGCCCTCAGGCAACACTCTTTTTTTTTAATAGGTCAGTTCTTCTGATCAACCATGGTTACATTTTAAACTTGTAATATTTATCATTAAAAGCTGAATTCTGTAAGCACATTACTGTATAATATGTACCTAACTTTACACTGTTTTAAAAATAAAGTGAAACATGTTAGAAAACTTTGTGAAAATAGAGTTGTGGTGCTGTATGTTGAAATCACACAGATCAGGGATGTTCTGGTCCACAGGGTGTGTATGAAAATTTGGGAAATATGTCCGTGATATGAATGCAGGTAGGATGTGGCAAAGTGTCAGTGACACCCAGTGACTTGTAACACCTGCCACAGCTTAATGATACAGTTAGTGAACCTGTTGCGAATGAGGTTATTGTGCCTGCTTATCCAACAATGAGCAATCAGTGAGAGTGTGTGAAACTTTGTACAGAGTACAAGAGCAATTTTAATAAATTAAGCTTTTTAATAACGAAAAAAAAAACGTCCGCATGTCTCAAATGTCACTCTAATTTTTCAACAGTAGGCTTTCCAGCACCCATTTGCCGTGCCATAGTACCTTTAAATAATCAAACAACTCTCAAACCAGCTGTCTCGCTGTGCAAGCTGTGCAACTGTTGAAAACTCCTGTGTGTAGTTTCCTAATTAACAGGAGCCAGTAACAACTCACCATTCATTCACGCCAATTAATCCACTGGAGCTCCACATCCACACTCAGTGTACAACTTCTACACGAGCATGCATTGAACATTTGCCACCTGAGAGCAGCCGAGCAAGGCTCTTCATCTCTGTAAAAGTCCTTACCTTGAAGGAGCGGAGTGACGGTAGCTCCTCTCTTCTCGTTTTTTTTTTTTTTTTCGGGAGACCGGATGCGTTAATGCGCCCCGTGATCCGCCGTTGTCCCCTCTTCTCCTTTTTCTTCCTCTCCTCCGTCAGCAGGTGTGTGTGTGCGTGTGACTGAGTGAGTTTGAATGGACACAAAGATGGAGAGACGAAGGCTGAGTGCGCGTGTGTACGTGCGCTAACGCCGGGAGCACGAGCTTGACGGTTTCTGGATGTAGTCTGGAGAATAACGAAGAGGGAGGGTGGTGTCATTATGAAGGCTGCGCTCTTCTCTCTCTCTTTTAACCCTTATTGAACCACAGATTGAACACAACTGACCAGGACGAAATGTTAGTGTGTCAGCTCCAGGATGGAGTTTGTTATTGTTGTTAATTACACTGGACTCTGAACTTTTTATATATCATCATTGTCTTGGTTCTCCGTCCCCCAAGTTCTCTTAAGACGCATTGATGTGTTATTTTTCTTCTTTACATTCTACTTTTTAAATTCTCTTTCCCTTCACCCCCCCTCAATTTTCTTTCCACATTTTATTCAACACTGGCATTTTTCACTGTCTCCACTCTTTTCTTTCGTACTGTACTCATGTACCGCTATTTACAGTATTTTGTAAACCACAGAAAAGGTCTGGGGGCTAAAGTCCTGCAGGCATTGCATTTTATTTAACTGTACGGTACTTATACAAAAAATACAATGAAGTCTACTGGACCTAAAACAGGTGTGTGTGAAGCCATGTGCAGTAAGATTGCATGGCAAACTGAAGAAAGCAGGAATTTACTTCTTCTTTAAATATTATTATTATTATTACTATTATTATTAATGTTGTTGTTGTTATTGTTAGTGTAATTGAATGACATGATGTGAGAGCAGAACATTGACAAAGCTGAGAGACTTTCTGCCTGCTTTTTTTTTTTTTTTTTTTTTTTGGTGTGTGATATATATATATATATATGTGTGTGTATATATATATACTCTAAGTGGGATTATTGCTAATGTTACTTTTAATTAATTTTAAAGCAAATTGTAATTTTGATTCTGAAGAGTGCTGAATTATTTTAAAAAATCACCACAAAAAACTTCAGGAGTCTTTTATTCACTTTCTAATAATACTTCTGTGATTTACTTAAGATTAATACTTTAAAATGCTTGTTTTTAAATTGAATTAAGTGAATTTCTATTTTACATTGACTGAAATCATATATTGTAAGTCTGTAGTTCAACTTCTTTGGTAGTAAACTAATGATGTAACTACTTACTTTTTAAAAATGATCTATTACACTTGCAGCCATTCAAGAAGACTCATTTTTGTTTTGAAGGAAACCATCAAGAATCAACATTAATTAACACTCATGGTATCACTGCTAATCTGTCTGCAAAATATAGCACAACTTCAATAACTTTGAGCATTATCGAACAAAGATTAAATTTAATTTTAAAAAAGCGGTGTTTTTAGTTGTGTTTTGTTAGCTGTGATTCTTTGCTCAGAAACAGTGTACATGTCATTAAAGGGAAATATTCCCAGTTCAGAAACTTTCCATTTATATTTAACCAGAGAACGTTTCAAATAGATGTTTATTGGATAGGTTTACTTGAGAAAATTAGCTGAGAGTACATAAAAAAATATTCAGTATGTATTTATATTAAGATGCTGTATTTAATGTCAAAGACCTAACTCTTCATCCATTTATTTTTCAATGTGGAAAGGTTCAAGCAAATAAATCCAATTCTCAGCTCCAGGCAGTTTCATTCTGTAGTATTTTTGCTTGAAAAATTTTCCATCAACATAATCTTTTCTGCAACTGTTTAACTGTAGAAATGAAGTTCTCATCAGATTCTCACTTAGCTCTATACTCTTTGAACCCGAGGCATAAAAATGTAAGACTTTTTTTAAAGGAGTTAAATCATTAAATTCATGCTGACCAGGCAAATAGATATTTACACTAATTTTTCAAAAAAAAAAAAAAAGAGAGAAACAGGGACATTTTAAAACAGTTACACTTCTGGAGCTGCAGGAAGAGTAAGGGATGATGAAAACTGGGCTACTCAGAGATTTCGGTTGTGTTCCTGCTGTAAACATCCTCCACAGGTAAAACACATCTTAAATAAAAAGAAGCAGTAAAAGGATGGAGTTTACAAAAAATATATTAAAAAGTGTTTGATTTTAATAAATAAATAAATAAAGTCCTTTCTAGGCCCTTCTAGGGAAGTGCTAAAATGTTTTGGTTTGGGGTTTTTAAGTGTACTTTCATTGAGCTTTGTCCATGGGGCCTTGTTTCATTTCTTTATTCAAAATTTAGGTTGCCAGTTATGTACAGCACATGCCAGAGAAAGTTTAAAATATATGTTATTAATTCATCAAAGTAAAAAAAAAAATCACATCCATTTCTCAGAACTCAGAGTTTGAGCTGATGCCCATTTCACACGAGCAGTCTGTGCCTTTAACAATAAAACAACTATTAGCATGTGTCCCATGAAGCTGTTGAGCAGATATTCAAACCTGAATTTCATTTCTTCTTCTATCTATATCATCTTTTTAATTTTCTTGAAACTAACAATTGCCCGGTGGTTGTATTTTGAACCCACTTGACAGCTTTCCTATCAACAAATATTCAGCTGTTTCTATCTTAAAGTAAAATTAGAATCTGATTTGATATCTGATGATGATAACTTTCCCTTATTTCATCAATGAGCCAGTTTATGATGCAAGAGAATGGAGCTGATATATTTATTAATAATGTCAACATGAAAATTGAAATGTCACCTCTGGATGTGTGTTAATGCTAAAACATGTTACTCTTCCTGTTGCTGATAATGGGATGCTTTCATGCTTCATATATAGGCTTCCTACAATAAAAGTTAAATGTTTGAACCTCATCCTCCAAACACAGAGCACACAGCACAGTTATTTGGGGGTGGGGGTGGGGGGGGGGGGTGCATTTGTGATTTGCAGTGGAATGAAATATAAACTCAGCAAGTGAAAGGTGAGCCTAGTTTAATTCTCCCTAATAACACAAACTCAAAACCAGTCTGCATATTACTATTCAGATGAGGACGATGTGCTTCTCGTGGCAGTGTAAATTAAATAAAGGAGGCAGTGAGATGATAAAACATGAATTCTGACACTAACCATCTCTAGTTTTGTTTCTTTTAAATTATGCTCTCATTAAAGATGTAGAGTCAGAGGCCCAAATACCGGCATGTACACTATGTAATCAACATTTATCTCTGAATGCATTTTGATAAAGTACTGAAAAAATACAAAATGTGTATCATTTGTAGTCCTGTTATAGATACTGAGGAGCATATTTCTTTTTAGTTAGTATTACAGTGTCATTATCACTGTATTATTACAGTCATTTTATTTTATGCAGTACTCTTTAATAATCCTATTTAATTAATGAAGGTGAATATTTTCATAACATAATAGTTCATCAAATGTTGGTGAATGATTTAGTTTGAGTCTTCGCAGTTTTAAAGGAAAGTGCATGAAATAGTTCATAGTTCAACTCCTGCTGTTCATGATCTTTTCTCATTTAAATACACTCTCAAATAAAAAGCCCTTTTCACAATACTTCTCTTTTAATCATAATTATAATTATAAATAGTTTTAAAATACTACTAATACATTCAAAAATCTTTATATTATTTTATATTTGAAACCAGCACCAATATAAGGAACTTCACCTTCATCTCATAAAATGAAACCAAACACTAGTTTGGTTTCATTTTACTTTAAGATGCTAGCTGTTATTTATTAAACGTAATCCGTGTGACGATTTAATATAACTTGATTAAGAATGAAAACTCTTATTGATCATTGAGAAGATCTACTCTGCTTTATGGCTCCCTGGGTTGATTTCATAATCTGCTCTGCTGGAAAACAATAGAAGTAAAAAAAGTAAAATGCTCCCAAACTTTAATGCTTTGATTGTATTTTACACCTGAGACTGCACCTGATAATGTTTGACAGACA
Source organism: Aulonocara sp. 'chitande type north' Nkhata Bay (assembly GCF_057382095.1). Lineage (NCBI taxonomy): Eukaryota > Metazoa > Chordata > Actinopteri > Cichliformes > Cichlidae > Aulonocara > Aulonocara sp. 'chitande type north' Nkhata Bay. Next base: position 3,081,828 of record NC_141349.1, read on the forward strand.
TAAAGACGTCACGCAGAAAAGAAAAGGCATGTTTTGAGACATGTGAGTTGGCTATCTTTGTAAACGTGCTGGGAACATGGGAGATTTTTAATATTGTGTGGGTAGCACCGTGGGAGCAAATGGGTGCTGAGAAGGAGAAACTGCCAAGATGGGATTTCATTTAGCCAACAAAGAGAGGAAGTAATGGGATGCACACACAAAAACATCCAACTGCTCCAACTAGCTTTAAAGTTATTGATGCAAACGTGTCTCTGTGTAGACTCACACATATTGTGTGCTAATGAAAAACTATAACTCATAAGTAGACACAAGCAAGCACCTGTGCACGTAGTAGTTTCCTTGCAGAAAAAGGTATTCCTATGCACGCACATACTCACACACATACAGACACACAGTCCATATGCCCTGCAAGTGTTGCGTGTCTGTAATCAGCAGTAAGTGTACCATGGTGAGTCATTGACAATCTCTCCATCCATTTAGCTATGAGCCTCAGCAGACTCCAGCTGCCTGCTGTGTTTATTAAAAATATAACAGCCCTATTAGACTCATTAGGTTATTGCTTGCACTGACACAGATAGGCAGAGATGCACACAGCCCATATAGAGACTGAATGTAAAAACTCCCACAATAAACATCCAGATCCACTCCTTTGCTGCTGGTTTGATGTGGTTACTGCGTTACATCTTCAGGGTAATGGTTCACTCCCTGACCGTGTTCATTCAATGTGCATTTATTATTGTGATGATTTTTGCATGATTTCAGACCTGAGAAAACACCTCTGGGTGCAGGGCGAGTGAGTCTACATTTAATTCAGCCGTCTGTCAAACCCGCAATAGCACCTGCCAGGGCACAGAGGAGTCTTGTGTTCTGTAAAGGGCTAGTGCCATCGGTAATGTTGTACACCCACTTTTGAATGATTTAGTTGCTAGTTTTGTTAAGTGCTTGTATTTATTTCACTCTCTTAAGGGTGCTCTTTCGGGAAGAATAGATCTGCAGTGGCACTGTAAGTGTCAGTGAAGCTTTTAGAACTTGTTTCACATTGACAGTATCATTTCAGGGCTTAGTGCAGGCTGTCACATCAAGGAGTGTGGCACAACATCAATCAAAGGAAGCTTTTATGGTCAAAGTCATTCTTAAACTTTATAGGAAATTTCTGGAAATAAGTTTCACCCTCAGGGCTTTAAATGGTCGTTGGCCGTGACTGAAATGTATTTTTGTGTGTAATTCTACCTTACCCTAATTCTTCACCTTTGCTGTATTGGGCTCAACTTGCTCTAAATACATGTACACAAATACATATGACATCTGCATATTTTGCTTACATATTTGCTGGCATTTCTAAAACAATCCCAAAAAATTATGCATAGAAAATATTTTGCCCATTTTTAAGGCCCACGTAAATCCATGTGGCCTCAAATGCATGGAAAACGGCACTGAACAGTAGCCTGTAATTAGTTTTGTCCATCCGCATGAGGACCCATGCAGACATGGGGAGAACATGCATACTCCACCAAAAGGCCACAGCTGAGCAATGGATTGAAAAAAGGCACACATCTACTTAAGCAATAGAAAAAAGGTTTTAACATTGAAATATAAAGTGCATAAAGTAAAACCTATATTTGTACAGAAACATATACGTGAGATCACAGAATTGTAATTATTTATTACAACCCAGTTTCCAAAAAAGTTGGGACACAGTATGAAATGGAAATAAAACAATGATTTGCAAATTTCATGAACCTGTATTTTAGTCATAATAAAACATAGAAAACACATCAAATGTTTAAATTAATTTTTAAATCAAATAGATTAATCAGAAGCATCTGGGGAGTGAGAAGATCAGTGGCAGAACGCTTGGATTTTTCTGGGTGTTTTTGTTGTTTCTTTTCTTCATCATATCTGAATATTCTCAGCTAGAGAAAGGTCTGGACTGTACACAGGTTTGAGCACCTGTCCTTTCCGTGATAGGTGCCCCAAGTGCCCTTTTCTTGAGGCTTGTTTGTTTTTTAATGTGTGTGCACGTTGAAGTCCTGCCTGTGCCCCTGAACAATAACATTTAAATATTAATCACAATTTTGCTAAATAAAAGGATCTGACTTTCATCAGTCACATGATAACCATTAATTAATGCTCACCCTTGATAGTTACAAGGCGGGAACAAACTTGCAAAGAGCAGAGGTGTAGGGGAAACACACAAATTAACTGGAAGATGCAGACTGATACAACAAAAACCAGTAAGTAGGTGTACAGCGTGCACTGTAGTCTATAGCACACAGCAGTATTAGCTTATTATGTACACATTAGCCAGTTATCTAGTGTCTACTGATGAACTGAAACAAATGAGTGTGCTGTGTGTGTGCATAACAGTGCAACAAACATTACCTGTCCTTTTATTAACTGCACACGTGTGCTGGTCATTAGCTGCTAGCTAACTGGGGAAAGCTGTCATGGGTTGGTAGCTTTGTTACCGTTTTAGGGAACATATTTAGTTTTAAAGTAAGTTGCAGGGCTTTATAGTTCACTAAAAACTATCTAACATGCATATCCACATAAATATGGAATTATTATAATTACAACATTAAAACACACACACACACACACACACACACACACACACACACACACTGTTTTAAAAAAAAATACATTAAGAAACAGATTATATTAGATTTATATTTCAAATATGACAAAAATGCTGATTTTACAGCAGCAAAATTATTGTAACTCTACATTTAATAAGCTTTTTGTCTTGCAGTAGATACAAATTGAATCAGGATAAATACATTGTTTTAAATTTATTACTTAATTCTTTTGTTCTTCTTACTTTATTATTATGGCACTAGGAATAAACAACAGGGGAAGCATTCTGGCTCAGTACCATGATGCAGTCTTGTGGCCATAGTATATACAGTATTCTGGAAAAGGTATAAAATGTCAATGTGTGTGTGTGTGTGTGTGTGTGTGTGTGTGTTTTATGTGTATAGATTTTTTTTGTTACATTCTTACACTACCACAATAACCCTTTTCTTGCTGTACTAATATTCCAGTTTCAGTTTATTTCCCACAGTGTTTTAATCTGTTTCCTTACGGTTCCAAGCACTGTCACCAATCTTTGCATTTTATTATTGTTTAATCAGCTACCAACTCTCCTATGGACTTTTTAAGGTCTACAGTCTCAGATCAAGACAGCCCTGCCCTCCAGCACAATCAGCAGCAGGAGCAGCAGCAACACTGTACCCATCAGTAAACCATAGGCTACGTTTGCTTTGCATTGTCCCCACCTTATGACAGTGATACACTGTGATACGATTCCGTATTAGATTCTTGATGAATGTGGGTTGTTGTTATTCAGCCTAGTTTTATGTGCCCCTTTTTAACTTTGAGCACCTGCCCCAGTTGCACTGTTGGGAGGAAGCCCAGTAAGAGCCAGCCTTATTTCGGGAGTGAGTCGTGCAAAACAAAGAACAATAGAAGTTTTTTAAAAAAAAATAACAATAGAACCTAAAAAATGTTTCAATTAGGAAAGCAGACAGAAAATAAAACAATAACATAAGTGTCGGTGAGTTTTCAGAGTTTCTTCTGGTAGCTTTACTTAAACCTTATGATGAGGGACTTTGGTTACAGTGCTTTGAAACACTTTTTAAGATGGAATTTATGATCTTCTTAGCCCTAAGAAGCTTTTGGGAAACAAGCCCCCAGAATTGTTGACAATGATGCTCTATTAACTAGTTTAATATTGGCACACTTTTTCTTTGTGATAAACTTTTTCACCCTGTACCTTACCCAGCTGAGAGCACAGCTCACACTACGCATCTTTTTCAGGCAGTTTCAGGAAGGATTCTGGCGTAACCTTTCCAGCACACAGGTCTCTATTTATAATGCAAAACTGGCTTATGACATGTAGTTATTTTTACAATTAACACATTGTAGATTAATTATATATTGATCATTTAATTTTTTCTTAGTAGAAGTAGCAACTTTACATGTCCAGGCATCACCTGCTCATGTCATTCATTCATGAACCCCTGGATTTTAATAACTTGGGTGAATATTAAAATATAGCAGAGCTACAATACTAAATACTGGTATGCAACATTTAATTCTCCAGTTTTGACCCAAATATATGCTTTAAACAGCTTTAATATCTGTTACAGTTACATTAATTACCCTTTTTCTGGCCATCTTATCAGCGACTTGTGCATTTAACATCGAAATCAACGAGTGATGAATTCAACCTGCTTCATCTAATGGACTGTCACATAAAAACCCATGTAACGGCTCCTTGAGTTAATCACTCAATTCATCCTTTATTCTTTGGTTATATTTCTTTTGTTTTGGTTTAGCGACACATGCATGAGCACGCGCGTGCGCTCGTGCACACACACACGCTCACCTGCTGTGTTTATTAAATTGTTGGGTTTGCTAAATAGTGCAGTACCTAGTGGCCATATGCTGTTAAAAAGAAAACAGCAGCCGTAGACACACACACATGCACGCACGCGCGCACACACACACACACACACACACACACACACACACAATAATGTCTAAGCTGCTGTCTATGTTAAGTATTGAGGGACTGTGCAAGGCTCTTAGCTCATAAAGTGAAATTGTAACAAGGCAGACAACACTCCATGTAATAACTCTGACAATCGCCCGGGCCTGCAGAACTGCACACAGGAGGATTTGTGCATGTGTCTATGTGTGCACCTGAGTGTGTATGAGTTGATTGGCTGAGCAGGCTGGAAAGTGGTAGCAAGGGGGAAAGACAGTCGTCTCACCTCAAACAGAGAAAATAAAGTAGGTTTTATGATTATTATTGGAATTCCCCATTCTGCTGCTACTGAGACTAAATGAGCATGACATAAAGAGCACACACACAATGAGCTTCTGACATACACATTGCCTGACTGTCACACACTCCTTTCCGTTATACACACACACCCACACACACAAATAGACACAAATAGTATGTAAATGTGACACAAACACACATATTCACAGTCCAATATTTTGAGAGTAAATGAGCGAATCTTATGACACACACATTGTAGCTCTAACTCACCCTCTGTCTCTCTCCAATGCACGCACGCACACACACACACACACATACACACACCAATATCCTGAGTGTAGATGAGCGTAGCTTATGACAAGCAGAAGAGATACTCACTGGAGACAATTACCATTCCTTAGTGTGCAAAGGGAGCCACACACAGTCACACAACAAGAAATCTACACACATATACAGGAGCATATACACATAAACAAACATGGAGTATAACACACACACACACACACCACAGTATCTCTCCCTCGCTGTGTTGACAGGACTGTCTGTAGTGGGCCTTTGTTAGTTCTGGTTGGGCAGCCTTATTTATACTGTGTGTGCGTGTGTGTATGTGTGCGCGCGCGCGCGCATGTTTGCACATGTGTGTGTGTGTGTGCGTGTGTGTTATTTATATACCAACAATTTTAACAGTCTGTCCTATCATAGAAGAAGTCTTTTGTGTTTTCACGTAATCCTCATTTTAAAATTTCCCATTCACATAATTTTAATGGTGCTTATTACATGTGCGCTACTAAAAGCAATGTTTTTTGCTCTGTTCTTGCATTTATTTGTTTCTTTCTTTTCATCCAGTTTTACAATTCACACAACTAAAAATTGAGCAGCTTCACTAAATATCAGTTTATTAAAGTCAAGGTCAGAAATCAGAGATGGAGTTCACAGTTTTTTGCTGATATTATTAATAATGCAATCATAATTTAACAGCAAATACAAAATCATTACACAGGGAAAGAAATATACATGCATTAATCCACTATAAATATGTGGTTCATGTGTATTGCAGTTTTTATCTGAAGTAATGAACTGACGTGAAATAAATTCCTGTTGTGCATTAGGCAGTAGTCCAGGGTGGAGCCGTTTTAGTTTTGATCACTTTTGTGGTACTGAAACAAATCAGTACACACTAAAACCTCCACACAAACTTAAAAATAATATTCTTTCACTACGACGTGTAAAACTATGTGTTTTTAACAGTAGCTTTACAGGCAGGATCCACCAGATCACCTTCAAATATATTTGCGATTATAAAATGAAAAAAAAGATAAATAAATACAGACTAAAACATCAGCAGCAATGATAATATTAAAGAAGATGTTTTAGTTAATTTTGAAAGAAGCCATATATAAATTTACCCACTGTATCTGAGGTTAATGAAAATTTAAAAAAGAGCTTTGTGGTAAATTTCTGGACTCTGGAAAATAAAATAAAATAAAATAAAATAAATATTTGGCACAAGTTGTTTGTTGCTCACATTGGCATACTCTTTTGCTTCATACATTTTTCTCATGTATTTACTGTTGCTCATTAACATGGCTGGCCCAAGGCAAACTCTTAATTATCACCTCACAAACATTCAGAAAGCATATGTACAAAAAATCATGCAGAGTCGTAACTGTAACTGTAGAAAATCATTAAAAAAATGTTATTACCACATCTGTATTATTATTATTATTATTATCATTATTATTATTATTATTATTATTATTATTAGCTTACAGTGGATGCTGAACTACCAGAAAGATGTTTGCAAAATGTTTATGTTTGTGTGTGAGAGAGTTTGTTAAGCATGTGACAAACACATACAGTGTAGTACATTACAGCAGATGATTTTACACATACATGGAAAAGGAGAGAAAAATTACACATTATCAGATTCCACAGAGCAAAGTGATGAAATAAAACATGGCTTAACATTTGAATTGTTACTGTGTTTCAACAAACATGGGCTCTCTGAGTTCATCTCTCTTACAGTTGTGCCTGAAACACGGTGTCAGGAAATGATATAACAAACATTTGCATTATTCTCTGTCTCTCTTCCTCTGTCACACACACACACACACACTCAGTCCACAAAAAAAAAAAACAAGCATTGGCCAACAAAACATTTCCTTTCAGGTGAGCTCAGAATAAATCCATAACAACGAGACATTTAGTCAAATTAACATGTTGACTATTACTGCAGCAAACTGCATAGATGACAGAACAGCACTCATTCAGATCTGTTAGAAATATTCTGCAAGTTTATATTAAAAGTTTGGAAGGAATTTGGTGAAAAAAAGATTCTTATAGCTCTCTTTGCTCTTGTTTCTTCAGGGAAGATTTCCCTCGACTCTCCTGGAATGCATAATTCACATCAGCTGCGCTTTTTGGGACTGATATGGTCTTGAGCTGATATTAGGAGCTTAGTTAAACAGTAATTAGAATGAGTGATTAAAGTGATATTTTACCTGAAATTATATCATTAATTTTCTACCTTTTCAAATAGTTATGGAAGATTTTATATTTGGAAAATGTTTTACACAGAGACATTGTTTTATCATTTTGCCATAGTGCACTCTTAGAATATGATAGGATATCCTGTCTGTCAAATAATGTGGCTTGTTGTGTTGTTGTTGTCAAAGTCAAATGTATTTATATAGCACATTTAAAACAACAACCATTGACCAAGCTGTACAGTGCTGTACAATTGAGATAATTAAAAGATAATTAAAAGAAATAAAAACATAGGGATAGAGATATGATAAGAGTTAAGAAAAAGAATCATAAAATTAGAAGATTTGAGTGAGAAATAATATTAAAAGCCAAGGAATAAAAGTGAGTTTTCAGACGGGTTTTAAAAGTGTCCAATGTTGGGGAGGTCCTGATGTGAAGGGGCAGTTCATTCCACAGTTTAGGAGCAGTTACAGCAAAGGCCCGATCTCCTCTGTGCTTTAATCTGGACCTCGGGACAGCCAGCTGTAATTGATCCGCAGACCTGAGTGATCTTGCAGGAGTGTACCAATTTAAAAGATCAGAAAGGTATGAGGGTGCTAACCTATTGTAACGTCGGGTTGCGTTTAGTGGTTGAGAGGAGGCGGCAAAACACCTAGCAGGGTAGCCAAAAGAATACACACTCACGCTGGCGTTGGGGATTCCACAGTGTGTTCTTTAATATACCTTCTCTTCATCAACCATATAAGCCCGGTTGAACGGCTGCAGCTTAACAAACATAGCGCACAGTGTTCGTACAACCCATAACGTTGCAAACAAAGGTGTCTGGAGAGGTAAAACATAAAATCCGTCCCTCCTCATGTACTAGCGTGCAAGCACATGTCCACACCATCACAGAGAGAGAGAGCAGAGAGACCAGTGGCACACACTGATGACACCAACCCTCGACTTGGGTGTCTTAAAGGGACACCACACCATAGTGGCTGTTACATATTCCCCCCGGGTTAAACAAAGGCTGCCCTCAGCCGGACCCAGGTGACCCTCCTCCCGCTACCCCCTTTCACCACACATAGCTACTTTAGGTAGTAAGCAGGTCGTGGAGGAATTGTTACACACCTGTACAGCATTGGTACAGTCCAGACTTAACCAGCCTCCATACATGGTCAGCAGGATAAGAAGTTAAAACCAAAACAGGGAAATGTACAGTGCAATATTGACAAACTGGCATACATGACAGTGTCCCACATGGTGAATGTCCATTTAAACAAATGTTAAAGAAAGAAAATAAACTTAGGATAGCCAGGACAATTGCAGAATGAAATTCCCTTTTTCTTTCATTGCGTTTCTTCTACTTCACAAACTTGCAACAGACAGCATAATATGTGAAAACAGTACCAGAAAGTACTGTAGAAAACCCAAACAACAGTCATGTTACAACAGTAACCAATACGAAATACATAAGAAAAAAAATTCAAATTCAGGAACTATGGCAAAGCTGCATCGAACCCACGCCCAGGAAACGCAGGTCCACGCGCATCCAATGGAGCCACGACGAAGAGGCCAAACAGAGAACGGCGCCACAGTCCACAAACCACGCTGGGGCAGCTCCAGCCGCTGCCATGGAAATGCACCGCCGCGACCCTTTGATCCTCCCGACGTCCTCGTCCAGGCCAGCCTGGTCCGTTCCCGCGAAACATGGCGGACAGCCACTTTGCCGCGTCGTACCTTTTTATGTACCAATCATCAACTGCTCGAAGATACTGCATACTGAGGTCCAAGAGAAGATGTTCGGGCGCCATTTTGTAACGTCGGGTTGCGTTTAGTGGTTGAGAGGAGGCGGCAAAACACCTAGCAGGGTAGCCAAAAGAATACACACTCACGCTGGCGTTGGGGATTCCACAGTGTGTTCTTTAATATACCTTCTCTTCATCAACCATATAAGCCCGGTTGAACGGCTGCAGCTTAACAAACATAGCGCACAGTGTTCGTACAACCCATAACGTTGCAAACAAAGGTGTCTGGAGAGGTAAAACATAAAATCCGTCCCTCCTCATGTACTAGCGTGCAAGCACATGTCCACACCATCACAGAGAGAGAGAGCAGAGAGACCAGTGGCACACACTGATGACACCAACCCTCGACTTGGGTGTCTTAAAGGGACACCACACCATAGTGGCTGTTACACTATGCAACACCTTAAAAGCAAATAATAAAATCTTAAAATTAATTCTAAAACTAGCTGGCAGCCAGTGTAATGATGCCAGTATGGGGGATATGTGGTCTTGCTTGCATGTGCCAGTTAGTAACCGTGCTGCAGCATTTTGGACCAGCTGTAGACGGCTAACTGATGACAGATTAACACCAGAGTAAAGAGTATTACAGTAGTCGAGGCCAGATGAATTGAAGGCATGGATAGCTTCCTCAAGTTCTCTAAAACAGAGAAATGGCCTTACTTTAGCAAGTAGACGAAGATGAAAGAAACGGGACTTGGTTACAGCATTAATCTGTTTATCAAACGTTACATTAGAGTCAAAAATCACTCCTAGGTTCCTCGCAAAGGGATTTTTATAAATTTCTAAAGGGCCAAAGTCGCAGTGGTCACAGGGACCAAACAAAATCACCTCTATTTTCTGTTGATTTAAGTTAAGGAAGTTTAAAGCCATCCATGCCTTAACATCCTCCAAACAATCTGGCAAACCCTTCAGAGGACTCACAGATTTACCTGCCACTGAAACGTAAATCTGTGAGTCGTCTGCATAACAATGGAATGGGATGCCTTGTTTTTTAAAAATTGACTCCATGGGGAGCATATAAATAGCAAAGAGAACTGGACCAAGAATGGACCCCTGGGGGAACCCACAAGAAAGTGAGGCTCTTGAGGATGATGTATACCCCAATCTAACTGAAAAACTTGGGTTGGACAGTTAAGATTTAAACCACTCCAATGCAGTCCCTTTGATTCTGACACAGTGCTCAAGCCGAGAGATAAGAATCCTATGCTCTATGGCCGGGGTACCCAATCCCAGTCCACAAGGGCCGGTGTACCTGCAGGTTTTGGATCTCACCCTGGGTAAACATTACCAGGCCTCTGGAGAACGTCAAGACACGTTGAGAAGGTAATTTATCCATTTAAATCAGCTGTGATGGATAAAGGAAACATCTAAAACCTGCAGGGACACCGGCCTTCGTGAACTGGGATTGGGGACCCCTGATCTATGGTATCAAAGGCAGTACTGAGGTCTAATAGTATGAAAATGGGAGAATCTCCAAAGTCAGTAAAAGTTAAAAGGTCATTAAAAACTTAGTGGTGGTCAGCCAATCAGAAAACAGAAGACCAGAGGTGGGTCGAGTATCCAAAAAGTGTACTCAAGTAAGAGTATCATTACTTTAAAATATTATTACTCAAGTAAAAGTGAAAAGTAGTCGTCAAAAAAGTTACTCGAGTAAGAGTAAAAAAGTACTTGGTGAAAAGACTACTCAAGTACTGAGTAAGTAGCGAGTAAGTGTTTGAAATGTCCGATTTATTTTATAAATAAATGCTATCAGACAAACAAAACTAAATAAATATACACATTTTAGTATTTTCAAAAGGAATATATGTAAAAAGATCCACAAAATAAGGCATAACAATTCTAATTTCAAGATTTCAGTTGTTCACAACGTAAAGCTTTTTCAAGAAAAACCCACAGTAAACATATTCACATTTACAGCAGCCTCAGAGAAAACATTAGAACGAGGCAACTTCAACATAAATGACTACAGCTGATGCGCCAGAATGTCATACTAGGGGTGGTTCTTTTAAATACAAGGAGGGATTAAGTAAATCAGAAACAAATGACACAGAGATGCAACAGGTATAATCAGGAAAAGTTTATTCCCAAGGTGGACAGCAGGAATTAAAAAAAAAAACAAAAAACAAAAAAACCCCCACAAACAACACATCTGTGCTAAAATTACACAGGAATAGACATTCTAACAAAACTATGAAATGTTCTTTGTATACTAAAATACCCTGAAGTATAGACAGATTAACACAATGTAATATGAAAACACTAAAAACATGCGATACAAACATCAGAATGAAAATATTTCAAATAAAAACTACGCTCACAAATAAACACTGAAATCAGAGTAAAACTAATTATAAAAGACACATACAAATTTCCACTATGTGGATGTACATATGTGTATGGCTCACTTTACCATAAATTGTTTCTTCCGTCAGTGAAATGGTGGTTCAGCTTCAGCAGCAGTTGGCTCTCAAGGTTCTTGCTGTGAAGCTGTGACCGTTTGGCAGTGAACAGGAGGGGGGTTAGGGAGGAGTTAGGGGTAGGCAGGAGTCCTGCATGACTAAGAAGTCTTTCACAGGCTCCTGATGCAGGAAGAGCTGTATTGATTTTGATCAACAGCTTCTTGATGTGAGGAACGCCATGCAATAGAGCCACACCTCCAGTGAATGGACATGAAAGGTACCTCTCCAGCCCTGCTTCTGGCTTTCCTGACCCCATGGATCCATCATCTTAGTCGGTATATTGTAATAACGTGATATTATATTGTTCAAACTTGAAAGGTATATTGTTAGAGCAATATACTTTTCACTTTTCTATTTTTCTTTTGCCTGGGTGGCAGCTCTACGCTTCCGTATCCAAGGCTTTTCAATGTGACCTCACAAAATTATCATGACTACAACAACCATGAAAAGAGTTGGATGGACATTGCTGCTCCATTGCAGCTGCCTGGTCAATGTTTTTCATTAGTAATTTAGCAAAGTTGACGGTGGTGTGTGTGTGCCTGTGTGAGTGAGTGAAAGACAGAGAGAGGGATTTTGTATGATAAGCTTCATGTTATGAATGCACAGTTTGAGCACTCAGGTCGCATCAGAGCATCAGGCCGTATAGTGTGAGACCCTACATCGTGACCTATGAACTTCTAACCCCTGAGATTCAATTGTACAGTTTGAGCAGGAGCTGAATAACGCGACTGAAAAAAATCGCACAGTGTTTGCCCAGCTTAATGCAGACTGTTTAAACTAAACAAGCTGCTGTTTCACATAATAAACCCTGTCAGCCGCAGTATTGCCTTCTGTTTTAACAGTTAAAGCAGTAGAGACGAGCTGTTTGCATGTGTGTGGAACTCTAGCATCATTAACCAGGCTAGCTGTTAGCTTATAGCTCACGCTAGCTAACCAGCGAGCAGTTAAAAGGACAGCCGAAGCTGCACAAAACACCCACAAACTTATCTCACTACAACATAGCGCCGAAAACATGACTAGCAGCTCGAGCTCGACACAGCTGCTGTAACATAAGACTAACATCCAGCTAACCACAGCTAAAAGATATTTAGAGAAAACTTACCGTTTCCTCAGGTTACACAAGCTGAGTTTTTTCACGCTGAAAAGTTGTTGTTTTGGCTCTCACTGAAGACACCGACGCTGAAGACATAGTTGTTCTTTTGTACTGCTTTTAAGCGAAACATCCTTTGTATGTAAGGCCAAGGGTGTTCATCCTCTTCAGCTCTAGCGTAGACGACTGGTTCTGCCATGTTTTTAATGTTTCTTCTTTCCGTGTCTCCGCTACTTTGAATGTACTCAAGAAAAAGTAAAAAGTATCGTGCAAAAAAGGTACTTTAAAAGTAGATTTTTTTCAAAAACTTACTCAAGTAAATGTAACGGAGTAAATGTAACTCGTTACTACCCACCTCTGCAGAAGACCAAGAGGTCTCATTCCCTGCTGTCCTCTGGACGCCATGCTGGATTCACCACCACAGAGCACAGAGAGTCACGGTAAGTTTCCTTCAAAGCTTTGTTTAGTACATTAGCTCTGTGATTAATGAGGAAATCAACATAGACATAGAAATCCCTCATTCCCCGTAGCCGTGGAGCTGAGGTCTTTCCAGTCCACTAACCCCTTTTCCTCTGATTTCTCTCCACAGGTCCCGGCTGCTATAGACCCCACGCCAAGCTCACCAGTGGCACAGACGTCGGGGCAGGAGAACTGGAGGTGTGGTTACTGAGACACCTCTGCCGGGACTGCCCGCCAACGGAGGTGAGACAGGTTTTCCACATCGCTGGCCCTCTGACGCCCTCCCCCAGTTCAGGAGAGACGTACTGCATACCAGTAAGGTGCCAAGAGGGTACATGCCAGGCTCTGGTGGATTTTGGGCTGTACGCAGACCCTGCCTCTAGCTCGCCCGGGGGCATTGCTGAAGTTAGAGTGGGTGGAGGTGAAGTGTGTGCATGGGGATATTTATAAATATCCCTTGATGCTGGTGGAAATTAGATACTGGGGAAAAATGCATAGACTGAAGGCTGTGGTTAGTTCGTGCCTGACACACCCTTAATGAAATGTTGAAGCTGGGAGTAATAGAAGAGTCACACAGCACTTGCTGTAGCCCCATAGTTCTGGTAGTGAAAAAAGATGGGTCTATGCAGTTCTGTCTGGACTATCGCATGGTGAACGAGGTGTCATAGTTCAATGCTTATCCCTTGCCCTCGGTCGACGAGCTCCTGGACCAGTTAGGCACTGCTCGTTTTTTTACGACACTGGATTTAACCGAGGGCTACTGGGAGATTCCCTTGTCTGCAGAGTCCAAGGAAACAACAGCATTCTCCAGTCTGTAAGGTTTGTACCTGTTCGTTACACTTCCATTTGGTTTGTTCATAGCCGCTGCTACCTTCCAGTATCTCCTGGAGTATGTCCTGGAGTCCCTGAGGCAGACGGGGCTCAAACCTTACATTTGAGATAGAGTGAGAGGTATCTCTAAGTCACTCATACAGTATATGGTATGGCTGCAAGTCAACCCAAATAAAGCAAAGGGATAAATTTACATTCATTTTTCTTTTAAAACTAAGCTGCTGAAGATAAATGAAGGAAAGCAAGAGGGTGTAGGATGAGTGGGGCTTTGGAGGGCAGTCAACAGTGGGAAATCATTTAGGTGCTTAGTCATGAAACATGATGAAAGTGTGAGTCGGGGTCAGTAGATGGGTAATGAGCAACCTCGAGTCTGAGGAACAGGGAGAACCATGGCTAGTGCAGTGAAGATCACACAAAATTGATCACAATTAGAAACTGTGACTGTTATCATGCATCTTATGCAGTCAACACAATGATGTAAATGTAAATCTATAAATTACTTGTTTGTTTTTCACTTCAACAGGTCCAGGGATGGTGGATGGTGGAAGATGGTTGGACTTCCACTGACAGGATAGAAAAAGACCAAGAAAGCAACCTGTCGTGTGCAAACAAAGTGTTTCTATGAAATGTGCTTAAAGTTGTGGAAAATCTTTCTTTAAACTGTTAATGGAAAGTAGAAATAAATATGTAGAAGTGCACCATATGTGTCCTGTAGTAACAAAATCCAGTGTTGCTTTAAACTAACTAGGTCACATGAGACATTAGCCATTAATAACAAAGAACAAATGAGAACAGAAAAATTGACATAATAAACAGAAAAGCATAATAAAACTAGTGCTTCTTTATTTGTAAGCCGTAACTTTAACATCTGGGATTGATCTGGAGTGATATTATTAAGAAGTGTGGGAGTAGGGGAGCATTTATAGATTGATGCTTATAGATGTTGAATATGTCAAATGTTTCATGCAATTACCCATTAGCAATCAAGCATGCATTTGCAGTATAACACCATCTTGGTATAGTTTCTTTTTAGCATAATAAACGTGTAAATCAGCATGAAAGTACTACGGAAGATTTAGACATCCATGAGTGACAGTGCTGTGGTTCCGAAACTGGAGTAAGAGGTAAACTAACAGTCCTCTTTTACTGCCAACAGTGGGAGAAACTGAGGAAGAAGACACTACTAGGATATGGACTGAATGTCTGTCAAATGCTCCTGTCAGAGCAGCATGATTATCAGTGTCTTTATGCTGGATAGCTAGTTAGCTAGCAGTGTTACCATTAGCTAAAATGGTTGTTCACCCTGTTTTCTGCTGCTGCACCTAATGAGGAATCAGGAATTTCTGTGTCTACATTGATTTCCCCATTAATCACAGTGTCAATATACTAAACAAAGCTTTGAAGGAACTCTGTGGTCCCTGAAACTCTGTGTATGAGAACTCATGGTTCTCTATGCCCTGTAGTGGTGAATCCAGCATGGTGGACAGAGGACAGCGTGCTTTCTGATTGGCTGACGTCTACTCCATAAAGCTCCATAAAGCACCTCTCCAACTGCCAAATCCATCTGTTCCCTGATTGGATTGTTAAATTTGTGAACATCAATGGTACTAAAAGTAGCTGTAGATAATATTACATCTGTGGGATGATTATTGGTAATTTTTTCTCTAATGATAAAAATTTTATTTGTGAAGAAGTTCATGAAGTCATTACTAGTTAACGTTAAAAGGATGGTTGGCTCAAAAGAGCTCTGACTTTTTGTCAGCCTGGCTACAGTGCTGAAGAGAAACCTGGGGTTGTTCTTATTTTCTTCAATCAGTGACGAATAGTAAGATGTTCTGGCTTTGCGGAGGGCTTTCTTATAAAGCAGCAAACTATTTCTCCAGGCTAAATGATGATAAGGCAACAAGGAAAAAAAAAACAAACAAAAAGAGGGAGCAGCTTCTCAAAAGCACCCACTAGTTAAGCCTGTCCCTGCCAAAAGACCCAAACCTTGGTATTGTTTTCGATGTGGTGAGGATGGACATATTGCTAACAACTGCAATGACCCCCCAAATCCCACACTAGTCAGTACCAAGAGAAAAGAATTAAAAGACAGACAGATAAAGACAACTTGACAGGTGACAACTCTTCTTTAAACTAAGAAGTGTTCCTGTTGAGGGACAAATGGGAACAGATGAATGTAGAAGTCCCACTTCTCACCACAATAACCAATCGAAATTGTCACTGAAGCAACACCAGCTTGCACAGACAAGGAAACCGCCAAAAGGGCTGGTTGGAAGTAAGAGCACAGCCAACATTAAGGTTAATGGGGTTGAATGTAATTCTTTGCTTGACACTGGGTCACAAGTGACTACCGTGTCCCAGTCATTCTATAACGAGCACCTATCAGACCAAACTATACATTCAATCAGTGACATATTGGAGATAGAAGGAGCTAATGGTCAGACAGTACCATATGCAGGTTAAATACATTTAACTGTGCAGTTTCCTGAAGAGTTCATTTCCTCTCAACCAGAGATTGAGACTCTCACCCTGATTGTACCAGATGTTCGCTCTAACAGTGACATACCAGTATTGATTGGTACAAACACTCTTGACCCACTATATGAGCAGTTTCTCAGTGAATCTCATTTCATGGCCAATCCTTACTCTGGCTACCATCAAGTTCTGAAAACCCTGCAGATCAGGCACAGACAAAACTCAGAAGGACAAATTGGCCTAGTCAAACTACGTGGTAGTGACTCAAATGTCATCCCTGCTGGTCAGAAAGTTGTCCTGCAAGGTTTTGCAAGTGTCAGTGATGTTTACACTGAAAAGTGGGCATTACTTGAGCCACCTACGAGTTCATCTCTTCCAGGTGGAATATTCATTGACAGTCGTCTCATTACCGTTCCATCTTATGCCCCACGCAAAATCCCAGTTGTACTCAGAAACGAAACCAACCATGATATCATCTTGCCAACCAACTGTGTCATTGCTGAACTCAGTGTTCCACAAGATATACTTCTGATCCAAAACATTCCAAATAGTCAACTTCAATCTGCTAGCTGTTTAAGTCAACAACAACCTGCAGATTCCACAAACAAACAGAATAGTGACACAAGCCTAAATCTGAAGTTTGACTTTGGCGATTCTCCACTTTCTGAAGAGTGGAAAGCTAGAATAACCCAGAAACTGAACACCTACTCTGACATCTTTTCCCATCATGACCTTGACTTTGGCCATGCAACAAAAGTAAAACATTGCATCAAACTCAAGGATGAAACCCCATTTAAGCATCGACCACGTCCTCTCCACCCACAAGACTATGAGGCCGTAAGACGTCATCTCCAAATGCTTTTGGAGGCTGGCATCATTCGCGAATCGGAGTCTCCATTTGCCTCGTCCATAGTTGTTGTCAAAAAGAAAAATGGTGATGTTCGATTGTGGGTGGATAACAGGAAGTTAAACATGCAAACAATCAAGGATGCTTATGCATCGAGATTGGGTAATGTTACCAGATTGAAATGAATGAGAGTGACAAGCATAAAACCACTTATGTGTGTCCATTAGGTTTTTGGGAGTGGAATCGGATGCCGCAGGGGATCACCAACGCGCTGAGCACATTCCAGCGCTTAATGGAAAAGTGCATGGGTGACATAAACCTGCGAGAAGTACTTGTTTTCCTAGAAGATATCATTGTCTTTTCCAAAACTTTAGAGGAGCAAGGAATGCGGCTTGCTAACGTCCTGAATCACTTGCGAGAAAATGGCCTCAAGTTGTCACCAGAGAAGTGTCGTTTTTTCCAAACATCAGTGCGCTATCTGGGAAACATTGTTTCTCTTTTTTTTTTTTTTTCCTTTTTTTTTTTTTGCGCCTGTCCCGTTTGGTTTTTTGCCATCAGAATTATTGTCTAAAGGCAAAGAAAGATGCCCAACGGATTTACTTTACCAAATTGACCATCCCAGCCTTGCCGTAATGGTCCATTTGATTCACCTTTTATTGTTTATTTTATTTTCACTTGCTGAATACGGGACAGACTTGACTGGGAGAAAAAAGGGGAGAAAGAAAGAGGGAAAGAGAAACAGCTGAGAAGAGGGACAGGGGAGAAGGGCAAAAAACAAAAACCAACAGAATGGGCAGAAAAAAAAAAGAAAAGAAAAAGAAAATGCATATATCGATCACCTGGATCACCTGTTGAGAAAGAAAAAAGAAAACAAGCAGAAGAGAACAAGAGTAATAGAATAAACAACATCACAATGATATATGGGAATATGACAGTAAATACTAAATATTAAACATTATTGTGCAGCACACAAGATCAACAGAACACAGTGTGCTTTGAGGTAGGAGCCAAAAAGGGTGTAGTTTGTGGGTGTGATCACCCGTGTGTACACCTGTGAGCATGGACGCGCTTGTTTTTTTTAAAAGGTTCCTTCATGTAATGATCTGCTAGAGGGTGTGGGGGGGGGCCACAGCCCCGTCCTCCAGGGCATGAAGCAGGTATGGAGGACATCAAGACTTCAGACATCCAGAGGTCCCCAGAACACAAGAGACCAAGGAAGACCAACAGAGGGGCAGCTGCGCCACTATCCCAGAGAGAGCTGAGAAGAGTCCCAGATGAGGGCAGATGAGGAGCCCCAGGCTCCAGGCCCCGATAAGCGGCCGCCAAAGGATGAGCCGGTGTGTACCTGAACGCATTGTTTCTCAAAATGGCATTGAAACAGACCCCCCAAAAGATTGAAACACTCAAGACCTGGCCAAGACTACAAACTTTAAAGGAACTTAAGTCGTTCCTTGGATTCTCCGGATATTATCGGAGGTTTGTGAAAGATTATTCAAAGATTGTGAAGCCCTTAACAAAACTTACTGCAGGCTACCCACCAGTAAGAAAAGGGGCAAAACTCACTAAACTTGTGTTGGTATAACTTTAATGTGTTAATATGCTTTTGTTTGTATGATTTGGCACCCTCTTGTGGCCACAGTTGGTACTTGGGAAGTTGTTATGCCCAGCTAGTTTGCTACAAGTGCTCAGTGGAGGTGAAACTTTTGCCCACGCATGCCTGTAAGTTTTCATTACATATGTAACCCCTATAGACATGGTTACTAGTATTTTCTTGTTTTTACCCGGTATTATTATTTCCGACACCCCTTGAACACACTTTGATTTTCCGTAGTTCAGTGAATGCAACAAAAGCACGTTGCTGCATTAAGCTAGGCAAAACGGAGCAAGACACCCGAGAGCAATTAACAAGCTACACAGTGAGTCTTTCGGTATAAAATAAGTGTTATAAAGTATTTTCAACAGTCTCTAACTTAAAGTTATGTACTTTTCAGAGGCCTTTATGTGTTTTACTCTCGACCAAAACCAGGCAGAGCGTGTATTTGTTTCTTGGGAATTCCGGTGAGTTACTAGAGATGATAAGTTAGCAGGAAAACTTATGCTAATTTTACATGTGGTAAACACTGCAACAGTGCGAATTCTGTATTGTCTAAAAAAAAGCTAAAACCAGTCGGAGTACTTGAATTGTGTGTGAAATGGAATGTCGTATTTTATTTTATTGTCTATTTGATTGGGCATCTTCACAAATGCGCAAAACTAATGCAGGATGCACTTTTCTTTTAGCCATAAATGTTGTCCAGTGCCTTTCCTGCACTTTGTAATTTCAGTTATAGGTTAATACATGTAAATAAGTGGGTGGCTGTAGCTCAGGTGGTAGAGCAGGTCATCTACTGATCGGAAGGTTGGTGGTTCGATTCCCGGCTTCCCCTAGTCTGCATGCCAAATATCCTTGGGCAAGATACTAACCCGAAATTGCTCTCCGATGCATTCATCGGAGTATGAATGTGTGTGAATGTCAGTTGTGCTTGTGCGAATGGGTGTGAGTGGGTGAATGCACAAGTTGTGTAAAGCGCTTTGAGTGCTCAGAAGAGTGGAAAAGCGCTATATAAGAACTAGTCCATTTACCATTTAAAACTAGTTACGTTACAAACATTTCATGATATGATTACATATGCCTTAAAAAGGGGTATATAAATACAATTGATTGTAATGCTGTAAAGCAATACAAATGGAATTCATAGAGACAGAACAATGTTAAAACAACAGTGTACTTGATTTTGAAAACTTTATGAGATCTCATTTTATTTAGAAAAACTGTTAAGAACTATTTTGTTTATTGCTCTGTACTGTATGTGCAGACTGGTTTTTTGTGATCCTGGATCTGAAGTGGTTCTGGATATGGATGGCGAGCCAGACCCTGTGAAAACTCGTGGCGAATCCAAAAGCAGTGTGGCCAGCTGTTCTGGATGCAGGAGTAGAGCTACAGTCTGAATTACTTCGAATCACAGGATTTCAGATAAGCAAGAACAAAAACTGCTTACTTGATACGGATTGTTTCTCTGGGAAACAGTTGAACTCCCAATATCCTGCTCATCAGGAGTCAGCTCTAAAGAGACTACTTATTTTATTTTATTTTGTTGTTATTTTCAAAAGAGCGCTCTTCTCTGTTGATTTTCTGTTAATTTTCTATGCTGTTTAAATTGGGTTATTGCACCACTGTAACATTGTAATAAATCTGCCGGCTGTTCAACACTCAATTCTCTCAAAGTTATTTTACTCCTCTCGAATCTAGTCTATAAGTTTAACCCTACTATACTAAGCAGGTGTTACACATACTATAACCTTAACTATCTGATTTGTGATGCATGTGTAATGTGCATATACTGAGTTACTATTTCAGCTGTGTGGTCATTACTCATTTGTAAAGCTACTTGTGTGCTAGCGACTGTATATTAGAATCAGAATCAGAATCAGAAAGGGGTTTATTGCCAAATGTTGAGCAGGTTTACAACATTAGGAAATTGCTGCGGTGCTTCAGTGCAAACATAGTGTCATAAATAGCACTTAAATAGACATGAAAAAATAAAAGTAGGGATAAGAATTCAAAGTGCTACGTAGAAAGATATGTGCATGAGCTATACATGAGATATATACATGAGAATAAGAATTAAGAGTGCTACGTTGAAAGATATATACATGAGTGCAGGTGGTGATCAGTGCCAATCATGGAATGATGCAGTGAACACAGCGTAGGGTCATGTGTTAGTAGCGGGAACAGTCATATGGTTATTGTTCATGTGTCCAACAGCAGAGGGGAAGAAACTGTTCTTATGGCGAGAGGTTCTGGTGCGAATGGACCGGAGCCTCCTGCCTGAGGGGAGCAGGTCAAACAGACTGTGTCCAGGGTGAGAAGGGTCAGCTGAAATCCGAGCTGCACGCCGCAATGTCCTGGAGGTGTACAGGTCCTGCAAAGATGGGAGTCTGCAGCCAATCACCTTCTCAGCAGAGCGCACAACACACTGCAGTCTCTGTTTGTCCCTGATAGTGGCTCCAGCGTACCACACGGTGATGGAGGAGGTGAGGATGGACTCGATGATTGCAGTGTAGAACTGCATCATCGTCCGTGTTGGCAGGTTGAATTTCTTCAGCTGCCTCAGGAAGTACATCCTCTGCTGGGCTTTCTTAATGACGGAGGTGATGGTGGGCTCCCACTTCAGGTCCTGGGTGATGGTGGTACCCAGGAAGCGGAATGAGTCCACAGAGGTGATGGGGGTGTCAGTCAGGATGATGGGGGGGAGTGGGGCTGTGTGCTTCCTGAAGTCCACAATAATCTCCACTGTCTTCTGGGCATTCAGCACCAGGTTGTTGTGGCTGCACCAGGACACCAGACGTTCAACCTCCCTCCTGTAGGCAGACTCATCCCCGTCCGAGATGAGTCCAATAACGGTGGTGTCATCTGCAAACTTGATTAGCTTGACAGACTGGTGGGTGGAGGTGCAGCAGTTGGTGTACAGGGAGAAGAGCAGAGGAGAAAGAACACAGCCCTGAGGGGAGCCGGTGCTGATGGTCCGGGAGTCCGAGACATTCTTTCCCAGCCTCACATGCTGCTTCCTGTCCGTCAGGAAGTCAGTGATCCACCGGCAGATGGGGTCAGGCACATTCATCTGGGAAAGCTTGTCTCGGAGATGGTCTGGAAGGATGGTGTTGAAGGCAGAGCTGAAGTCCACAAACAGGATCCTGGCGTAGGTTCCTGGGGAGTCCAGATGCTGCAGGATGAAGTGTAGGGCCATGTTGATGGCGTCGTCTACAGACCTGTTGGCTCTATATGCAAACTGCAGGGGGTCCAGGAGGGGGGCCGTGAGGGTCCTGAGATGGGAGAGAACTAGGCGCTCAAAAGACTTCATGACCACAGATGTCAGAGCCACGGGTCTGTAGTCATTTAGTCCAGTGATCTTAGGTTTCTTGGGGACAGGGATTATGGTGGAGGACTTGAAGCAGGCAGGCACATGACATGCCTGCAGTGAGGAGTTGAAAATGCCAGAAAACACTGGGGCCAGCTCGTTTGCACAGTGTCTGAGGGTGGCAGGAGACACGCCGTCTGGGCCGGGAGCTTTCCGAGCATTCAGGTTCTTAAACTGCTTCCTCACATCTGCTTCATGAATATGAAGAGTTGTGGTGGGAGGAGGTGGTGTGAAATCCTCTTTTGTGTGGGGTGAGGAGGGGGGTGTTGTAGGTGAACAGTTTGAAGGTGGTGATGGCTCTATGGAGGGGGGAGAGGTGGGGGAATTAGTGTCCAAAGTGCCTCTATTGTTGGGGCCGTTGGAGGTGTGAAGGCTGCCTGATGGCTCGTCAAAACAGCAGTAGAAGTCGTTAAGGGTGTTGGCTAAGAGCAAGTCATCAGTGGAGTGGGGGGTTTTAGGCTTGTAGTTTGTGATATTCCTAAAACCTTTCCACACAGAGGCCGAGTCATTCTCTGAGATCTGCTGCTGCATCTTCTCAGAGTGCTGATGTTTGGCAATGTCCACTTCTTTAGTGAACCTGTACTTGGCCTCTCTGTAGCAGACCCTGTCTGCGCTTCTGAACGCCTTTCTCTTTTCCAGCCACAGCTTTTTGAGTTTAGGAGTAAACCAGGGTTTGTCATTGTTATAACTCACCCTGGTGCGTGATGGCACAATGCTGTCCTCACAGAAGTGGATATAGGAGGTGACAGTGTCCGTAAACTCGTCCAAGCTGTTAGAAGCAGCCTTCAATGTGTCCCAGTCTGTGGTCTCCAAACACGTGCGAAGCTCCTCCACAGCCTCGTTGCTCCACAGTTTTTTAGTCCTCACGACAGGTTTGGAGAGCTTCAGCCTCTGTCTGTACGCGGGGATTAGGTGGATCATGACGTGGTCAGAAAGTCCGAGTGAAGCGCGGGGCACCGCGCGATAGGCCCCGCTGATCGTGCTGTAACAGTGGTCCAATGTCCTCTCCTCTCTGGTCGGGCATTTAATATACTGCTTATATTTCGGAAGCTCATGGCTCAGATTGGCTTTGTTAAAGTCCCCAAGAGCAATGATGAGAGAGTCCGGGAATGTCCGCTCCGTGTGGAGAATCTGCTCCGCGAGTACGCACTGAGCTGCCTGCGCATCTGCGTCTGGCGGGATGTAAACAGCGGCCAGGATGAATGAAGCAAACTCCCGCGGAGAATAAAACGGTTTGCAGTGGATAAAAAGATATTCCAGAGAGGAAGAGCAGTGCTGAGCAATCACTGTCACATCTGTGCACCAGCCACTATTGATGTAGAAGCAGAGACCTCCACCTTTGGACTTACCGGAGAGAGCGGCCTGCCGGTCCGCGCGCAGCAGATGGAAGCCCTCCAGCTTGAGCGCGCAGTCTGGGATGTTCTCACTGAGCCACGACTCCGTAAAACATAAGACACAGGAGGAGGCAAAGTCTCTGTTCATGCTTCTCATCAGGGCCAGTTCGTCTATCTTATTCCCGAGTGAGCGTACATTGGAAAGGAAGATCCCAGGAAGAGCAGTTCGCAGTCCGCGTCTCCTCAAACGCACGAGTGCGCCGGCTCGCTTCCCTCTCTTTCGGCGTCTCGCTTTCCTGGTCAGAGTCAGCAGTAAATCTGCCGCAGATGCGACAAATATTGGAAATAAATCCACAGGCGTTGTAGTCCTGTAGTTAAGGAGCTCTTCTCTGGTGTACGAGTATCCAGAGGAGTGCCCAGACACAGAAGAAATGCACAAAAACAAAACAAAAGTAACGCACTGAAGCACCAGGGCGACCATACGCGGCGCCATCTTGGTTAGCATGTGTTTGCTAACTTGCTATGATCAATAATGCTAGTTAACTGAAGGTGATGTTTATGTTTAATTTAGGCAACCTTAAGATTTATGTTTTTTGCTGGTTGTCATGAAAACTACGTTTCAATTAGTACATTATGTATGTTCAGTGAATGAGAAGGTAATTATCTGTTTTGTGTTTATTTAGTTTTACAAAAAGAAAAGAGAAAGGAGAGTAATGAAAATGGATAAAGGATACCATGTATAAGAAGCCTCAGTAACATGGCCTGTAAACTGGAGATGCAGATCGAAGTAAAGAAGAATCTCAGTTCAAAGCATTCTCTTCTTCTCATTCTGTTCACTGTCTGTCAAACTGGATAAGCTAAATCACGCCCACATCTAGTGAGGACAGAACAGTAAAAAGGCATACAATTCAGCAGATTTCACCATTCAAGGCGGCTATTGTATTCACAATGTCTGAGCCATCAGCTAACCAAGCCCAGCAGGTAGAGACACTTGGATCTCTGGAGACAAGATCATTCTGTTCCAGCTCAAAACTTTCCAACAGGTCAACAGCAAGCGTTGCAGCGCTCAGGGCACGTGCCAAAGCAGAGGCTGCACAAGCGCAGTTGGCTTATGCGGAACAAGAAGCGGAAGCTATGAAACAACAAGCTCAAATCCAAGCACAGCTGCATATTCTACAGGTGAAGAAAATGGCTGCTGCTGCATCAGCTGAAGCACAGGTCTTAGAGGCAGCTGTTCAGCTGGAGGAACAAAATTCCCAGAAAAGCGGACAACTCCCAATCATCCCTGCAGACTGTAAGCAAAGAGTTCAAGATTACATTGACAGACAGTCATACGTGCAAAATATTCAAGAAAATACTCCTGCTGAAGATAACACACAGTCATCACCATACCTTAAAAAAGGATATCCAAGCTCATCTGTGGCTCTACCCAAAGCACCCTTGTGGAAAGAGGAGGACCTCACACATCAGGAGCTTAGACCGCAACATCCACCCAGCGATCACCACGATCATGGGACATACACAAGTCCAGCACATCAGTTTGAACCACTCACGCCAATACCACCTACCCACAATAACTCATCCGCTATAACAGATGTGGCAAAATATTTAATGAGACGAGAGCTTGTGTCAACTACTATACAGAAATTTGACGACGAACCCCAAAACTACCGGACATGGAAATCCTCCTTCTTAAATGTAATCAAGGACTTGTCTTTGTCACCTAGAGAGGAACTTGACCTCCTTATAAAATGGTTAGGACCACAGTCGTCTGAGCAAGCAAGGAGAGTCAGCGCTGCGCAAATTTATAATGTTGTTGCAAGCCTTGAAATGGTTTGGCAGCGCTTGGAGGAGTCATATGGAGCTCCAGAGGTGATTGAACATGCCCTCTTTAAGAAAATGGAAGACTTTGCAAAAATATCTGCCAAAGACAACAGCAGGCTGAGGGAACTTGGTGACCTCTTACTTGAACTGGAACTCGCCAAAGCAGAAGGGCACTCACCTGGGCTCGCTTTTCTCGACACAGCACGTGGTGTCAATCCTATTGTAGAGAAACTACCACACACATTGCAAGAGAAGTGGATTTCATGTGCATCCAAGTTCAAAACAAACCACAACGTTGCCTTCCCACCTTTCTCTGTCTTTTCCCAGTTTGTACGAGAACAAGCGAGAATCAGGAATGATCCCAGCTTCTTTTTTCTCTCGACAGGAGTAGGGAAAGCTGAATGACCTATAAGGTACAACAGAACACAGATATCAGTAAGAAAGACAGATGTGTCATGTGAACTGGGGGTAAGTGAATTGGATAAGTGGGATGACCCAGACAAGCAGTGTCCTCTCCATAGGAAACCACACCCTCTTAGGAAATGTCGCAGTTTTCGTAGTAAGTCTCTTGAAGAAAGAAAAGCTTACCTAAAGGAGAAGAACATATGCTTCAGATGTTGTGGATCCACCAAGCATCTAGCAAAGAACTGCACAGCCAAAATTACTTGTAAGGAATGTGAAAGCGACAAGCACATCTCGGCTTTGCATCCAGGCCCACCCCCTCACGACTTCAGACTGCCACTAGAGACAGGAAAGCATGGCGGGGAGCCTCAAGCCATGCCAGTGTCAACCTCAGCTAAAGCCATGTGCACTGAAGTCTGTGGAGATTGGCATAGCCCCAGGTCTTGTGCCAAAATCTGTCTAGCTCTGGTTTATCCTTCTGGCAAGAGAGAGAAAGCAATCAAACTATATGCAGTCTTAGATGATCAGAGCAACCGCTCTCTCGCACGATCCATGTTTTTTGACATCTTCGAGGTGGACGGGAACACAGAGACATACACACTCAAGACGTGCTCAGGCATAATGGAAATGAGTGGAAAGCGAGCCAAACACTTCATCATAGAGTCGATTGATGGCAACACCAAGGTACCTCTACCTCCATTGCTGGAATGTGATATGATTCCAGAGGACCGGTCTGAGATACCCTCTTCTGAAGTTGCACAACATTTTCCTCACTTGAAAGACATTGCACACAAAATCCCTCCCATCAATTCAGACGCACAAATCCTTCTGCTCCTAGGAAGGGATGTGTTGAATTTGCATAAAGTGAGAGAACAACACAATGGACCAGCAGATGCTCCATTTGCTCAACGGCTCGACCTTGGCTGGGTAGTCATAGGAGATGTCTGTTTGGGGCGCACGCATAAGCCGAGCTCTGCTGTGAGAACCTATAAAACTAACGTGCTGCTCAATGGGAGACCATCATATCTCAGCCCGTGCTTCAACAGTATGAATGCAAAGGAAAAGCTGTTAACAGTCCAGCAGAGATGCACTACTCAAAGCCACATGGATACTTATCACGGGGTCAAAACAGACAACCTCGGTGATACAGTGTTCATCAAGAGCGAAGACGATGAGAGACCCGGACCTTCACTGGAAGATGAACGTTTCCTCAAGATCATGCAAAGTGAGATGTACCAAGACAACTCTAATAGTTGGGTCGCGCCTCTGCCCTTTGTAACACATAGGCAGCGACTGCCAAACAACCGCCAGCAAGCTCTCAAACGACTGCATACTCTCAAGCGGAGTCTCGACAGGAAGGCAGACATGAGAGATCACTTTGTTAAGTTCATGCAGAAGATGTTTGACAGTCAGCAAGCAGAGTTAGCACCTGCTTTGAAGCCTGAGGAAGAGTGCTGGTATCTTCCATTGTTGGGAGTATACCATCCGCAAAAGCCTGGACAAATACGGGTAGTTTTTGACTCGAGCGCCAAACACGAGGGGGTGTCATTGAATGATGTCCTTTTAAGTGGTCCAGACTTGAACAACACTTTGGTTGGAGTGCTACTGCGGTTTCGAAAAGAGCTTATAGCAATAACTGCGGATGTGGAACAGATGTTCTACTGCTTTACTGTAAGGGAAGATCACCGGAACTACCTACGTTTTCTCTGGTACCGAGAAAATGACCTCACAAAAGATGTGACAGAGTTCCGCATGACAGTGCATGTGTTTGGCAATAGCCCCTCACCAGCGTGGCGATCTATGGGCTGAGAAAAGCAGCTCAAGCAGGCGAGGAAGAGCACGGCAAAGATGCAAGGGAGTTTGTTACCAGAAACTTTTATGTCGACGACGGTCTGACTTCACTCCCTACAGAAACAGAAGCCATCAGTCTTCTTCAAAGAACACAGAAGATGTTAGCTGAGTCCAATTTACGGCTACACAAAATTGCTTCAAACAGTAGCAAGGTAATGGATGCATTTCCAGCTGATGATCTGGCCAAGGACCTGAAAAACCTAGACCTAGGGACAGATCCTCTTCCTGTTCAGCATAGCCTTGGACTGAGCTGGAGTCTTGAATCAGATTCTTTCACCTTCCAAGTTTCCAAGGAAGAAAGACCCTTCACTAAGCGAGGCATACTCTCTACAGTCAACAGTTTGTATGACCCGTTAGGTTTTATTGCTCCCATCACTGTCCAAGGCAAAGCCCTCATCAGAGAACTTACCACAGAACCATGTGAATGGGATGATCCTCTTCCACCTGCCAAAGAAAGACAATGGAATGCATGGAAAGACTCCCTGTCAGAGGTAGAGCTTCTGCACATACCCAGGCCTTATATTCCGTCTTCTCTGTCCTCCATGCAGCACCAAGAGCTTTGTGTCTTCTCAGATGCCTCGTCAATGGCTATTGCAGCAGTTGCCTACATACGAGCTATTGATAAACAAGGACAGTGCTTCATTGGGTTTGTCATGGGTAAATCCAAGCTAGCACCCAAGCCTGCACATACCATCCCCCGATTGGAGCTGTGTGCTGCAGTTCTTGCTGTAGAGGTGGCAGAGCTCATTTGTCAGGAGATGGACCTTGAGCTGCATGCCGTAAGGTATTACACAGACAGCAAGATTGTGCTAGGCTACATCTATAATGCTTCGTGAAGGTTTTACATCTATGTGTCCAACAGGGTCTCCAGAATTAGGAAGTCCACTACATGCACACAGTGGAATTATGTTGCAACAGAAAACAACCCAGCTGACATCGCAACAAGGCCGATTGCAGCAAGTCTCCTGCACAAAACAAGCTGGTTCACTGGTCCTCAGTTCCTAAAGCAGGCCCAACAACAGGTATCCCCATCAGTGACATTAAGTAAGTTTGACCTTGTTGAACCACAGCACTATGCAGAGATTCGCCCAGAAGTCAGCACCCTGACAACTAAGGCTACTGATAGACCTCTCAGTCCACAGAGATTTGAACGGTTCTCCTCATGGAAAACTCTGATAAATGGAATGGCGAAGCTCATCAGCGTGGCACGATGCAGGTCCAGGCTTTCAAAACAAGTCCCTCAAAATCCACAAACACAGGCAAAATTTAGAGTGATCTGGAGTGTTCAACAGTTAGTATTCACGGAAGAAGTGAGACAATTGGAGAGAGGGAAACAAAATTCCGAAGCAAGTCCTCTGTGGAGGTTGAACCCCTTTATCGATCAGGATGGAGTGCTTAGAGTAGGTGGACGGCTCTCTTCAGCTGACCTTCCATATGATGAAAAACACCCAGTCATACTCCCAAAGAGACACCATGTGACAACTTTGTTAGTGAGACATCATCACCAGGAAGTTGCCCACCAAGGTCGCCACTTAACTGAGGGGGCACTTCGCTCAGCCGGTTTGTGGATAATTGGCGCAAGAAAGCTGGTTTCTAGCTTGATCTATGGATATGTCATATGCCGCAAACTCAGAGGAAAGCCTCAAGAGCAAAAGATGTCTGACTTGCCTGAGGATAGGCTTTCCATAGAACCCCCGTTCACCAGAGTTGGTCTAGATGTCTTTGGACCATGGAGTGTAGTGTCACGACGAACAAGAGGAGGCACAGCAGAAAACAAGTGATGGGCAGTGTTGTTTACGTGCCTAGGAACACGAGCAGTGCATATAGAGGTGATTGAATCCATGTCCACCTCAAGCTTTATTAACGCCTTAAGAAGGTTTTTTGCCATACGAGGACCTTCCAAGGTTCTCAGGTCTGACCGTGGAACCAACTTCGTCGGTGCCTGTAGAGAGTTAAGGATCTTTACAGATGACTCAGAGGTCCGAAATTACCTTAGTAATGAAGGCTGCTCATGGACCTTTAATGCACCACACTCATCCCAAATGGGAGGCTCATGGGAAAGAATGATTGGTGTTGCTCGTCGGATCTTAGATGCCATGCTGCTGCAGTCTGGGCCTACCCGTCTTTCTCATGAAGTCCTTGTCACCTTCATGGCAGAAGTGATGGCAATTATGAATGCTCGGCCATTGGTTCCGGTGAGTACAGATCCAGAGTCACCGACAGTCTTGACACCAGCAATGCTTCTTACTCAGAAAGCAAATGTTGTGTCTGCTCCCGAAGGGGTGTTTGACTTGAAAGACCTATACAGGAAACAGTGGCGACATGTCCAATGTCTAGCCGACATCTTTTGGAAACGATGGCGACAAGAATATTTGACAACACTGCAGTCCAGAAAGAAGTGGATCAATGACAACAGGGACATGCAAGTCGGAGACATTGTCTTACTGAAGGATGACCAAACCAAGCGAAATGAATGGCCTATTGGTCTCATTGTTAAGAACATTCCTAGTCAAGATAATAAAATCAGAAAGGTGGAGGTTAGGGTTGTGAAACAAGGTGCTCCACGGATTTACCTACGTCCAGTTTCTCAGCTCATCCTTCTGTTCCCCAAGGAAACTGAAAAGAAAGACTGAGGTATACAGGAAACTAAAAAGTAAAGTAAAAGAAGTAGTGGTATAAAATAATTTATACCAGGCGGGGAGTGTGCTGGTATAACTTTAATGTGGTAATATGCTTTTGTTTGTATGATTTGGCACCCTCTTGTGGCCACAGTTGGTACTTGGGAAGTTGTTATGCCCAGCTAGTTTGCTACAAGTGCTCAGTGGAGGTGAAACTTTTGCCCACGCATGCCTGTAAGTTTTCATTACATACTATAACCTTAACTATCTGATTTGTGATGCATGTGTAATGTGCATATACTGAGTTACTATTTCAGCT
Source organism: Aulonocara sp. 'chitande type north' Nkhata Bay (assembly GCF_057382095.1). NCBI lineage: Eukaryota > Metazoa > Chordata > Actinopteri > Cichliformes > Cichlidae > Aulonocara > Aulonocara sp. 'chitande type north' Nkhata Bay. The sequence continues at coordinate 3,112,367 of NC_141349.1, forward strand.
GTGTGGTCATTACTCATTTGTAAAGCTACTTGTGTGCTAGCGACTGTATATTAGCATGTGTTTGCTAACTTGCTATGATCAATAATGCTAGTTAACTGAAGGTGATGTTTATGTTTAATTTAGGCAACCTTAAGATTTATGTTTTTTGCTGGTTTTTGCTGGTTGTCATGAATGAGAAGGTAATTATCTGTTTTGTGTTTATTTAGTTTTACAAAAAGAAAAGAGAAAGGAGAGTAATGAAAATGGATAAAGGATACCATGTATAAGAAGCCTCAGTAACATGGCCTGTAAACTGGAGATGCAGATCGAAGTAAAGAAGAATCTCAGTTCAAAGCATTCTCTTCTTCTCATTCTGTTCACTGTCTGTCAAACTGGATAAGCTAAATCACGCCCACATCTAGTGAGGACAGAACAAAACTTGACTCCAAATATCTCAATCCAAAGGAACCATTTGGACAAAGATGGACACCAGTTTGTCAACTTGCATTTGAGCACATCATTGAAAAGCTGACAACTGCTCCAGTCCTGGGATTTGCAAACCCCAAGTTGCCATACATCCTCCATACAGATGCTAGCACAACCGGGCTTGGTGCTGCACTGTATCAGGAGCAAGATGGACAGAGTCGCGTCATTGCTTATGCGAGCAGGGGATTGTCATGTAGTGAGGCCAGATATCCAGCCCATAAGCTGGAATTCTTAGCCTTAAAGTGGGCTATCACTGAAAAGTTCAATGACTACCTGTATGGAAACACTTTTACAGTGATAACAGACAACAATCCGCTTCGATACATACTACTTACCACTGCTAAGCTAGACGCCACCAGTTACCGCTGGCTAGCTGCTCTATCCACCTATTCATTTGACATCAAATACCGTGCTGGAAAGCAGAACCAGGATGCAGATGGGTTGTCAAGGAGACCACATGGAGAGTTGACAAATGACAGAGAGTCTCAAGATGAAAGTTTAAGGATTCAGGAATTCATCTCACATCACTTGGCTCCTATGGATGCCATTAAGGCAACTTGTCAGCACCATGCTTTGGTACAGAGGGAATCACCACTCTCTCCTTGTTTCATAGAGTCACTTGCAGTCCATCCAGATGTTGTTCCATCTGACTTTGGTGAAGATGAGGAATTCCTCAATAGCTTTCCCACAATTCCACAATACAGTAACACTAAATTAGCTGAACTTCAACGAACAGATCCTGCAATCAACAGAATTATTACCAGAATCAGGGAATTCTGCTTGTGAGAGCCTAAAGTCAGAGTCACCAGAACTTCTTTTGATGCTAAAAGAAATGACTCGTTTTGAACTGAAAAATAACGTGCCATACAGGAGACGGCAGTGTGACAACAAAACTGTGTATCAGCTAGTCCTTCCCTATGTGTTAAGATCATCTGTACTCAGTTCCCTTCACGATGAAATGGGACACATGGGAATGGAACGTACTCTTGAGTTGGCCAGAGCTAGGTTTTATTGGCCAAAAATGTCATATGATATTGAACTAAAAGTCAAAACCTGTTCAAGGTGTGTTAAAAGGAAAAGCCAACCAGAAAAAGCTGCACCCCTTGTCAGTATCAAGACTAGCAGACCTATGGAGTTGGTCTGCATGGACTTTCTGTCCTTGGAGCCAGACAGTCATAATACAAAAGACATTCTGGTTATTACAGAGCACTTCACTAAGTACGCTGTTGCCATTCCTACAAAAGAAAAGGCCACAACTGTTGCTAGATGTCTGTGGGAGCAGTTCTTTGTTCATTACGGCTTCCCAGAGCGTCTTCACGGTGACTAAGGTTGCGATTTTGAATCACAGATTATTAAGGAGCTTTGTACCTTACTGGGTATAAAGAAAATCAGAACAAGCCCATATCATCCCAGAGGAAACCCAGTGGAGCGCTTTAACCGCACGCTACTCGGTATGCTGGGTACCCTAAAAGCCAAACAAAAGACAAAGTGGCGTGAGTAAACTTTGTCACGTCAATCTTTTCACTCATGCTTACAACTGCACGAGGAACGAGGTCACTGGGTTTTCACCCTACGAGCTCATGTTTGGGCGACAACCTCGGTTGCCCATTGACATAGCCTTTGGCTTACCAATCAGAGAAGGCTCATCCACTTCACACTCGCAATATGTAAAAAAAGTATTTGCACTCATGTCCAGCTCCTCCCCGAACCTAGAGTGAGGTGTACTTACACAGGAGTGGGTTACAAATGTAAAAACAAAGAATAACCTGATTTTTGTTTTTAAGAAAAATGAGAGCCACATATGAGGATATCCGTTTAAAATTTCGATAGAACACTAGCAGTATAATGTCCTCGTAAGTGGATATCAGGCCCCTGTAGAGCAAAATGGAGTATTTTGGTCTAAATAACCCAAAATGTGATGTCCACATATGTGGATGCCAGGTCCTAGGAGGTTAATATTCTGAATGTTCTGCTGGTGAAAGTGCATGTGATTCAGTGAGACAAAGGAAATTATATTGCTTCAATTATCTTTTATTAGAAGCAAGTATCACAGTTGTTACAAGTTAACAGAACTTATGGCCCCTTTTCTCTAAACAAAACAAGACAAAACAAACGAACAAACAAAAAACAAAAAAAATGGGCCCCGATCTGCCAAAAATTAATATTTTCCCAAGATATGCAAGTAAAGGGTGCCAAATTAGTTCAAAATCTTTCACATTGCCATTCATGGTATATCTTATTTTTTCAAGGTGAAGAGTATTTGTAAGCTCTGCAAGCCACATCTTTAACACAGGAACCTCTTTGCCTTTCCAAAGCTGCAGGATCAGTTTCTTTGCGATAATAAGTGCATATGACATAAACCTTTTTTGAGAATGTTGTAAACTTTGTGTTTCTTTGGAAATCCCAAAGATAATTACTGTTGGATTTGGATCAATCTTGTTTTTAAAAATATTAGACAAATAAGTAAAAATGTCACACCAAAAACCCTGAAGCCTTGGACGAAGTGCAAAACTATGTAACAGATTTTCATAATGTGTCATGCATTTTTCACAGAGGGGAGAGCAGTCTGGGTACATTTTGTGAAGTCTTTCCCTTGAGTAATGTAACCTGTGTACAATTTTATACTGAATCAAACAATGATGGGAATTAATAAAGAGCGTATTTATGTTGCGTAAGACCTCCTGCCAAAAATCTTCCGATAGGGAAATCCCAAATTCCTTTTCCCACTCCTCTTTAATTGAGACAACGGAAATTATATGAAAAAGCTTACGGAAGAAATGCCAGAATCTTCTCTTGGGTTGCTCACACACTCCAGCTTGTTGTTTGCACGGGGCTTATTTCACAATTCACAATGCAGTGTTAGCAAAACTGAAGCAAGAAAGATTCTCAGCTTGCACAGTGTTGCTTGAAAGACATCCAAAAGTGCCTAAAACTGTCTATATCAAGACACTGAGACAAGGTGGAACAGTTCCTTCTATCTGAGTCTAATTGACTTGAACTGACCTGCCTGTAATGCTTTTAGCCAACATCTAAATATCACAGCATAAAAGTGTGACAGTACCGGAACCTTTTGAGGAATCACCCAGAACATCAACTAAGTGACCTCAACTGCAGCTGATATAGTCCTTGTTATTCAAACATCTGCTTTGATCCTGCTGACAGCAGCATCGAAACAATAGTATAATCTGAAAGCTGTCGACAGCTACCGTTGACTTTCTTCTAGAGCAAGATAGAGGACAGACCCATCAGCTCCTGGAAGATTTACTCTTGAACTCTATGAACAACATTTTTCACTGGTAAGTTATCTGTGCATTTACAACAGACAGTTTTCTCTTTCTCTCTTTCTCGTTCTTTGCTTATTTTCTTTAGTCACTTTGTGCAGAACTTATACTGTACAGAAAACTAATTTAGGTTTTATCTTAAGTATTAAGTTACTAGTTATTGCTTTTTTCTGTACTTTTCTGTTTGTGTATATGTTTCTACTCTGTGTATACTGTATACTGTGTCTGTGTCAAGCACTGTTTGCCTGTTGTGACTTTGTATGGGCTGCTATGTGGTGAGGAGAGCTTGTTATACTCTGACAGGGCAAGACCACTGGAGTGAAATGCATGATGGGATTCTCTGATGAGGAGGAAGAGTTTGAATAAACATGCTTGATTTCAGCTCACCCTGCTGTGTGTGTGTGTGTGTGTGTGTGTGTGTGTGTGTGTGTGTGTGTGTGTGTGTGTGTGTGTGTGTGAGTGAGAGAGAGAGAGACCTTGAGGCATGTCTGTTTGTGCTGTGTTCACTGAAGCTTTTTATTGAAGCCCTCATGAATCTTTTTCCTTCTCAAATATTCACTCCTTCTCTTGTACTGCCTTCATTTCTCCCCTTGGAGACTTCTCAGGTTTATCTTTTAGTCCCTTGCTGACTACCTCTTCAGACCTTATTACTCATTCCCTCTTATCCTAAACTCCTTCTCCACTAGTCTGTCATTCTCTCACGTGGTTTCATATCTATGACATTTTTTTTGAAATGTGGTATCAGTTCTGCTTAATTGTCAAAATGCTGGATGACGGGGAAAGAGATAAAGACAGTTTCACTCTCATGTTGTTTGGTTAATCTAAAGAGAAATGCCATACACATTTTGTTTTCTCAGAGGTACAATTTGCTAAAGTAATGCAATGCAGACCAACTGCTGATTCAAGCTGTCTTAAGTTTTTTATGTTCCCCTTAGTAGTATTAATTACCTCTGCTCAAAACAGTCCAGAGAGATTTAAATGTAAGACCAGCCCTTAAATGTCGACAGTGTAGGAAGCACTGCACTAAAATTTCAACCATGTCTAAAATAAAGAAAATGCAGCAGATTTACAAGAAGAGAATAACACAGAGAAGCAAAGAAAGAACCATAAGGTGGGTTCAGAAAGTCTGTCACCACTAAAATATATATTTATGAGTTGTTTTTTAAAAAAATATATACATATTTTGGTAACGTTTGCTTGGAAAATTGATATTAATTTTATTTATACAGCGCCAAATCACAACAACAGTCTTTATATTGTTATTATTTTTCCTTGACCTGGAAGGAGACAAAGGTCCTTGGGAGGGTTGCTTGAGAAAGGGCATAAAAATCAGTTCCAAATAGTTATGGATCAGAGCCACTTTGTTGTATCCACTTTTCTTGTGGTTCCTCTTAGTTCAACAATCCATTGTTTTTTCCTGGTGGATGCATTTTCAGTTCATTTCCATTTAAATCAGTTCACTGGGTGCTTTATTGGAATGGAATAGTTATTTGACACATTGCCAAAGCATACATGGGCCAAATGAGGCCCATTCATTTGTAAGATGAATGGGCCTCATTTTTTTAAGATGGCGCCGGTGAGGTCGGCTGCCGTCACGACTGCTTCGACCACTTTTTCTTTGTCTTTGTTTTTTAAGTTAGTTTTCAGCGTTTCTAAATCGGCAAAATCATCACCATTGGGTACATTAGGTATGACAGTGACACTCTTGTTTCTATTGGTATACAATGTACTCACAATTCGAAGTTTTTAACTCCGGATCCGAGCTGGCCGAGTGAGATCTCGAGGGAGAACAAAGGGAAGCGGCGGCTGCCTAGAGGGAAGCGAGCCGGCGTCAGGAACAGGCTGAGAGCTCGTGCACACTGCACACCTCTGCCTAGCATCCTGCTCGCCAACGTCCAGTCACTGGAGAACAAGCTTGATGACCTCAGGGCCAGGATAAAGTTCCAGAGAGACATTCGGGACTGCAATCTCCTCTGCTTCACCGAGACATGGCTGAACCCAGCGGTGCCGGACCACGCCATCCAGCCGGCCGAGTTCTTCTCGGTTCACCGCATGGACAGGACACGGGACTCGGGGAAGTCAAGGGGAGGCGGCCTGTGTTTAATGGTGAACAACAACTGGTGCAACAGTGCGAACGTTGTTCCTCTCACATGCTCCTGCACACCAAATCTGGAACTACTGTCCATCATGTGTCGTCCTTTTTATCTACCTCGGGAATTTACATCGGCCATTGTAAGTGCCGTTTATATTCCACCACAAGCAGACACGGTCACCGCCTTATGCGAGCTGCATGAGGCACTCACACAGCACCAGACACAACACCGGGACGCTGCGCTTATTGTGACGGGGGACTTTAATAGTGCCAACCTCAAACGCGCAGCGCCGAACTTTTATCAACACATCACCTGCCCCACCAGAGGTGAAAGGACACTGGACCACTGCTACACTACGGTCAAGGACGGCTACAAGGCACAATCCCGCCCTCCGTTTGGCAAATCCGATCACGCCGCCATCTTCCTCATGCCAAAATACAAACAAAGGCTAAAACAGGAAGTTCCGGTTCAGAGGAAGATCGCGCGCTGGACTGATCAATCGGTGGCCGTGTTAAAGGACGCACTCGATGACGCAGACTGGGGCATGTTCAGAAACAGCTCCGATGATGATGTCAACGTGTTTACGGAAGCGGTTGTGGGATTCATCGGGAAACTAGCGGATGATACCGTGGAGACAAAGACTATCGCAACATTTCCCAACCAGAAGCCGTGGGTGGATAAAACCATCCGCGACGCTTTGAGATCCCGCACCGCTGCCTACAACACGGGACTCATGACGGGGGACATGGACCCGTACAAAGCCACGTCATATAACGTGCGGAGGGCGGTGAAAGAGGCGAAGCAGCGCTACGGGAGGAAACTAGAGTCACAACTCCAACAGAGTGACTCTAGGAGCCTGTGGCAGGGACTAAGGACAATAACGGACTATAAAGCACCAACAACCGGTATGACGAACGCGGCCGTGACTCTGGCAGACGAGCTGAACACTTTCTATGCTCGCTTCGAGGCTGCAGCTAAGGACTCCAACAATGCTAGTGCTAGCGGCGCTAACGACTGCAGACAGGAAGATACTGCCAGCACTGGAAACGTGCTCGTCATCTCCGAGCATGAAGTAAGGAGAGCCTTCAAGAGAGTGAACACCAGGAAAGCAGCAGGACCAGACGGCATCCCAGGTCGTATCCTCAGAGACTGCGCATACCAGCTAGCTCCTGTGTTCACTGAGATATTCAACATCTCTTTATCTCAGTTGGTGATCCCCACATGCTTCAAAGAGTCCATCATTGTTCCTGTCCCGAAGAAACCCCACCCTACTTCTCTCAATGACTATCGCCCTGTAGCCCTCACGTCAGTAGTGATGAAGTGCTTTGAACGCCTGGTCAGAGACTTCATCATTTCTTCACTACCAGACACACTGGACCCACTACAGTTCGCTTACCGTCCAAATCGTTCCACAGACGATGCCATCTCTCATCTCCTCCACACATCACTCACTCACTTGGACACTAGAAGGGGGAATTATGTTAAAATGCTCTTCATAGACTACAGCTCTGCATTTAACACCATAATTCCCTCCACACTCACCACCAAGCTGGAGCATCTGGGACTCAGCTCATCTATGTGTCAGTGGATCTCCAACTTCCTAACTGGCAGACCACAGGCAGTAAGGATGGGCGGACATGTCTCAGCCTCCACCACTCTCAGCACTGGAGCCCCCCAGGGGTGTGTTCTGAGCCCCCTGCTGTACTCTCTGTACACATATGACTGCGTGGCCACTACCAGCTCCACCACCATCATCAAGTTTGCTGACAACACCGTCGTGGTGGGCCTGATCTCTGATAACAACGAGACGGCCTACCTGAAGGAGATTAGGAATCTGGAGAACTGGTGCCAGAGGAACAACCTCCTTCTAAACGTCAGTAAGACAAAGGAGCTGATAGTGGACTTCAGCACTAAGCAGGAGAGGAACTACCAGACCCCCGTCATCAACGAGTGCCCAGTGGAGAGAGTGGACAGCTTCAAATACCTCGGAGTTCACATCACGCAGGACCTGTCATGGTCCTGTCACATCAACACCGTGGTGAAAAAGGCCCGTCAGCGTCTCTACCACCTCAGACGCTTGAGAGACTTCCAACTGCCTTCCAAGGTGCTCAGGAACTTTTACTCGTGCACCATAGAGAGCATCCTGACGGGAAACATCTTAACCTGGTTCGGGAACAGCACCATGCAGGACAGACGAGCTCTACAGAGGGTTGTGCGGTCAGCTGAGCGCACCATCCGCTCCGAGCTCCCTGACCTGCACTCAATCTACAGCAGGCGGTGCTGGACCAAGGCCAGGAAGATCGTGAAGGACCTCAGCCATCCCAACAACAGACTGTTCTCTCTGTTGAGGTCAGGAAAGCGATTCCGCTCCCTGAAGACCAACACAGAGAGACTGAGGAGGAACTTCTTCCCGCAGGCGATACGGTCTCTCAATCACACCACCACACAGTACTGACCCACACATATAGTTCTTACACACACTGGACATTCTGGACATTGTTATCACTTAAATCACTTTAAGCATATTTGCACTGCACAAGACAAATGTGGATTGCACAACACTGGTCACTATATTCTTCATTTCCAGTTAATACTTGTACAGCTGCTGTTATTGTGTGTGTGTATATATATATATTTATTTATTTATATTTCTTCATACATTCTTATATAGTTCTATATTGTGTATTTTGTTGTACAGTTATTTTATTTTCAACTTTAATTTACATATTTTATCTTATTCTTTCCCAGTTAAATTTACCCTTCATTCTAATTTGTGTTGTACAGTTATTTCATTTTTAACCTTAATTTTTTATATTTTATTCCTTCCTAGTTAAATTTACACTTAAATTTTTCATATTTATTTCTTATCTTATTCATAGCCCTTTCCTTTTTTTCCTTTAGGTCACGAGCTGTTGTCTAACCATTTCACTGCATATCGTACTGTGTATGACTGTGTACGTGACAAATAAAAATTTGAATTTGAATTTGAAAATACCAATCAAGCCAGAGAAGTGGTGGCCAGTAAACTGACTATTGTTAACCATTTCCTTAACTGTACAGCAGTTACATTTCACAGTTAAAATTCCCAGCACACAAATAAGAGACTCTGAGGCCAAGGTTTAAATGTGATGCATGTTTTAAATTTAAGAAATTTTAATTTAATTCTGTATTTCTGCTGCTTTTAATATATTTAAGTATTTCATCACCCAGTCCCCCTCCTGACAAACAAGGCATTACACTTGTTGTAGAGTTCCGCTGATAGTCTTCCTTTGAACGATGGTGAGGACTAGAAGGGAGGCGGGTTCCTTTCTCCTCATGCTGAGCTGAGAACAGCAATCTGATTCTCCTCATAAGATCCCCACTGTGACTTGAACTTGGCTTGATTCCCCCTGATATGAGCCCTGCTGGGCTTCTTTGTTTGGGTCAACACACGTGAGACATATTTTTGGTGAAATAGGATGATAAACAGAGAATAAGCGGAATTCTTTACTGCTGCATTGTAGAAAGCATGTTTAGCATCTTAACATAATTTAGTTTTTCCTACTTTAGAGTGTGTGACTGTGTAACTAAGGTTAATCTGGCTGTGCCCCCCTTCCCTCATTTGATTCAATTCAATTCAGTTCAATTCAATTTTATTTATAGCGCCAAATCACAACAACAGTTCCCTAAAGGCACTTTATATTATAAGATAGACCCTACAATAATACAAAGAAAACAGAGTGGCGACAGTGGCCAAAGCATTGTTATAATGGTTCCACTCTGAGTGTCCTAGTGAGTGAAGAATACCACAGATGAAATATCTTCACACTCACATAAACTATTATGTGCCAATGAAATGTTGAGTATGATAAATGTCTTTTTCACTAAGCAGTCAAAGGTTATTGTAATGTGTCAGACCTTAGAGTTGTTCTCCTGGCATTCCTTCAAATGAAAAATATTTATTTGAAGGAATGATGATTTATTCATCTATAGAGAATGTATGTTTATTGCATTATAATGACAAATAATTGATTGATACTGCATGAAATATATTTAAAGTAAATTAAAATATTTGTCTCTACAGAACATCTTGGTCACGATTTATTAAAGGTGGAGATAAGCCAGTCAAAGGTTATTCCCCTGCTGTCACTGTCATTGTCACTTTAGTATGGTTAAATTTCCTCCCACCCTAACAAAAAAGAAATCACAATAACAGTTAATAATGAATATTACTCTAAGTTCAAGTGATATCTGTGTGAGGAGCGGCAGCATTATTGCTGCAGAGCCCAAATATTTAATCTTCGTCATGGTTCTGGGTCATTTGACCCAGCATGTTGAGTGTATTGTGTTTTGTAATGTTTTAGTTTTCTATTATTCAGTATTGAGTTTTAGTTCCCTTTTGTTTTCTGATGTTATTTGTATTTCATGTTTTTGTGTTGCTGTCTCTTTATTATTTCTTGTCTCCCCTGTCTGTACTTTCATGTGCTCCACAGCTTGTCATGTCCCTCTCTCTCTCCCTCCACGTCCCTCTTTCCTTTGCTTTCTTTGTTTCGTCTCCGTCAACTGTTTTCCGTGTTCCATTCTTTCTGTCTCTCCCCCATTGTCTTCCCAGTCTCTCCAGTTTCCATGAGTGTTCCTTCCTCCCGGCTCCCAGATTAAGTTGTGTGATTTAGCATTCATCTTAGTGTTTCCCGTTTTACTTTGACCGTCTCACATCCTTTGTGCAGTTTGTCATTAGGTGTATTCATCTCAGCCGTGTTCCCATGTGTTTCCACTCTCCCTAATTACCCTCGTGTGGATTTATTGTGTCAGTTTCCTTCTGTTTATTGTCAGATCATCTGTTCTCCTTACGCTATGTCTCCGTTCACCATGTGCCACATTTCAGGTTATTATATTCAAGTGTTTCCCATGTCCAGGTTTTATGTTCTGTATTCTTTGTGTTTAGGTTAGTTTAGCTTTCCCCGTTCACTTATATTTTAGCTCCATCCTGTCTTTTTGGTTCTCTGTTCTTTTCAGCCTTAATTAAACAAGTAAATTAAAATAAGTTTGTTTTCACGCCTGGTTTTTGTCTGCTTTTGAGTCTACTCCACACACCGACCTTACGGCTCTGACAGTTATTTGTGTTGATAATCTCTGACCTGAATGTTCTGACTGTTCTGCAACCTGTTTTCAATTAGTTTTGTTAATTACATTTTTTTTTAATTCCTAAGCATCGATTCAGTGATTTAATTAATTTTTTCCATCAGTGTAGAAGTTCATAGGCTGATGGAACAGGCCAAATGGTATATGTAAAGTCATCTTTAAAAAGCATCATTCACGACCTGTTATGTTTTATATACATGCTAAATAAATCAAATGTTCCTATTAAGAAAGAAATATTGGATGGTATTTTTAAAGGGCACTGGCATTGTAGAAAAGACTAACACTTAAAAAGTTCATCCCAAAATCAACAAACACAACAAAACAGTCTATGAATGGCAGCATATACTCATTATTAAAAGACAAAGTTTACCTTTTTGTTACCTTCTTTGTTGCCTAGTGACAAATTCCATCCCAAGTGGAGGTGGTTTTTAAAAAGCTGGAAAAAGGAAGCACTTAAGAGTATCTTTGGTGGGCAGCAGAGTTGTTTGCATTTATTTTTGTGTGCTGGTGCTTCTGAGTGGCTTTGCCGTCATGAGTGAAACTGAACTGATCATAGTAGCTTTTGATCTATTAAATCTTGAACTAAAATGAAGCAAATAAAGACACAATCTCACGAGAAATTTGACATCTATCTAAAAATCGAGTTTTCTATTTTTATCAATTTTGCATTGCTTCATTGGTCTAAAGGTATGATTCTCAGACACAATGTGATAACCACAGTTCAAATCCCTGGAAAGCAAAAGGCATGCTACATGTACAGGATGAGCTCCTTGCACTGGGGAAAGCAAAAATGTAATTAAAAAGTGTGTCAGGCGTTTTTACACACACATTTTTAATTTACTTTTACTTTTTTTTACAGAAAATGGATTTCAACCTAATGGAAGAAATCAGCTCATGAAATCATTTAGTGCTGGATGATTATAATTTGTTAAGTTGGTAACATTATTGCAGATGTAATATCACTCTAAGAGACCAAATAGAAGAGTAATTGGTAGACAGGAATACAAAGAAACCGAAGAGATGCGAAAGGTAATTAATAAGAAAAGACGAGGAGGAAAAACAGAGATTGTGTGAATGATACAGGATAAGGTTGATGGCCTTTCCCTGGTTGTAAATATGGTTTGATTTGGTGATTTATTCATGGTGTTGATTTATTCAGCTCCAGTGCAAAACATCACTCTCTGACTGCTTCTCTATCAATAATACAATACAATAATACTATGCTTCTGGAGACAGGCAAGTGCATGTGTGTGTGTCTGGGAAAATGAGCTGCATCATGCATACACCAGTAAGATGAGACAATGCTGAAACAACCCAGACAGTCGAGGCTTTCCTTTGACAGCCAACTGGAACTTTTCTCTGGCCTCCCCTGTGTTTCAGTTTCAACTTCTTATAGCAAAGCCTCGTTTGCACAAAAATATAATAAAAATATAATATTTATGATGGATATGATTATAATATTTATAATTTTTCAATATAATATACATTTTTTTTATTTAATTTTGAATTTATTACATTTTATCAGTATGTTCAGATATCAGAATTTTGTTTTAACACACACACGCACAATATATATAACCTTCTTGTGTATCTATAGGGATAAAATCAAGGCACTTGAGGTTAATTACAGGTGATTCACTTACCTGTCAGAAATTCAGACTGCTAACTTGACTGATATAGCATTATGTTGTCTTGTCAGACGTTGCCTGCTTCTTCCCATTACTCATAAGGTGTCCTGTGGCAATCACGGCCATGGATACAGTCAACCAGACCTAGACAGGGAAAATCAAGTAAACAGAAGACAAGTAGTTTATTGGCTAACGTTCATAAAAAAACAATAATATAAACTTCAAGAATATAAGAGCCCCAAAACAAGACAGAGAGGAATAAATAAATAAAAAATCAAATAAACTTACATACAAACTGGAGCAACTGGAACTAAGAATTAAAGTCTGTAAATGTTTAAAAATATCCATCCATCCATTCGCTTCCGCTTATCCTTTTCAGGGTTGCGGGGGGCGCTGGAGCCTATTCCAGCTGTCATAGGGCGAGAGGCAGGGTACACCCTGGACAAGTCGCCAGTCTGTCGCAGGGCTAACACACAGAGACAGGCAACCATTTGCACTCACATTCACTCCCGCAGTCACACCTATGGGCAATTTAGATTAATCAGTTAACCTATCCCCACAAAGTGCATGTCTTTGGATGGTGGGATGAAGCTGGAGTACCCAGACATGTTTAAAAATATATAAAGATAAACATTTTATACAATAAGCTTTTCAAGATTCAAACTGTGAATATTTAAAAATAAACAAGTCCAGAATTCAAAACCCTGAGTCTAAAACCAAAATCATGACAAAGTGATATTTGGTATTACATATCACCACATAATAAGACAAAAATCATCTGAACCTTGGCAGGTTCTGAAGTTAGAAGCACTGTTTGATGAAGGATAAATTCTCTCTGAATTATCTTCCATGCTGTGGATATTTAATAATAATAATGGATACTTTATTGATCCCCATGGGGAAATTACTTGTTTTTCTCTGCATTTGACCGATTCACTCAGTGAAGCAGTGGGCAGCCCACTAAGCAGGCGCCCGGGGAGCAGTGTGTAGGGACGGTACCTTGCTCAGGGGTACCTCAGGGTAGCCGTTAGGTGGATTCGAACCGCCGACCTTCCGATCATGGGGCGACCACTTTACCTACTGAGCTATCCCTGCCCCCTGCCCAGTGTTAACAAAGTGTTTGGAGTTCTATACACTATCCAGCCATGATTTTACACTTAGAAAGTTGCTCCTGAGAAACTTTAAAGGCTTTTGAAGCTTCCACTGAGTACACACTCCATGTATATGCTTATTAGTCAACAATGTTCTGCAACCGAGACACTACCAGATACACCGTATCAGAGGGCAGGCAGTTCATTTTCTGAAGGGCAATCATTAGGAACTGAGACATTTGTGAAGAACCTATAAGCCTATAAAGCAATAAAATTGATATTCTGCAGAATTGAGTTCAGTTTATTGGTACAGCCTTCCACAACAGCTCCAATTTTCTCATGTGGCCCTTTCGGAAAATTACTTGCCCAGCCCGGCACTACATGGATAAAAGTATTGGGCCACTTACATATTACACATATGGGAGGTGATTGGTCATGGAAACCCATGGCATGAAACTCCTCAAAGGAAGTTTGGAACTCTGCAGTTACTAATTTATTTGTGTTTTATTTTACATGTTAATTGTCATATCACATTAATATGCCATGACATTATTATGTTTCATGTATGAACTTATTCAGTCTAGATGATCTGCTCTCCTGACCTACAGCCACCAAATTATTATTATTATTTTTTTTTTTTTTTAAATTATACCCCATATCTGTATGTTGTATATATATTTCGACTGTTGTTAGAGACAGTAACTTTTTCTCCAAAAACATGGTTATCACCTAAACACTATTTTCAAAATCCCAGTGTGTGTGTGTATGTTTATATTTGTATCTGAGAGAGAAAGTGATGGGATTACTCTTGTTATGTGGAATCAGATGTGCTCTGTTTGTCTGCTTTGTGTCAGTGGGAGAGGCTGGTCCCAGTCAAAATGTGGGATCAGTGTCAGGATCAGTCAGAATCTTGCAGACTTTTTTGGACATGGTCAACTTAGCATTGAATTTCTGCGTACACTTATCTTTGTATAGTTTGCACTGGTGGATATGTAGTGTTTGTCAGTCTACTAGTCTTTTTGTAAGCTTCTCTCTCAAATGTGGGATATCTGTGAGTAGCTGTAGCCATCACAGACTGGGTGTGTGTTTTTCATTATCAAAAGGTAAGAGATACTTATTGCTTACATTTATCACATATTTGGAATATTTTTTTTCCTACAGCAGTATCTCAACTACAACAACAGCATTACAAATGAATAAAACAGGACACTTTAAAATCATCAAAGCAAAACAGATTTTAAAAGGCAATAAAAAGTTTAAATTGTCATTAGCTTGCTGTGCAGAAGCAGGAAGTTGGACCCAAGTGCAGGACTCTGGAGACAAGCGTGAACGTCACAGGAAACTAAATACAAAATACAAAACGATGGCATGGAAGGCATATACCACAAACTTAGAACTAGAAACTAGGAATTAAACACTACTGCAGAAACACAGAGCACAATGCCGAAGGGGATTAAATGACAACAACTTGGCAATGAACAGTAGATAAAAGAGGGAATCAGGGCAGAGAGGACACACCTGGGAAACACAGCTGAATATAATCTGAGTGACAAGGAGCAGGAAGCAAAACTGAACTGAACTTCCTCCAAACCATCAACGTGTCTTTTAGACCCCATTCCTACAAAACTGCTCAAAGAAGTCCTGCCATTAATTAATTCTTCAATCTTAAATATGATCAACCTATCTTTAATAATCAGCTATGTACCACAGGCCTTCAAGGTGGCTGTAGTTAAACCTTTACTCAAAAAGCATCTCTAGACCCAGCAGTCGTAGCTAATTATAGGCCAATCTCCAACCTTCCTTTCATATCAAAAATCCTTGAAAGAGTAGTTGTCAAACAGCTAACAGATCATCTGCAGAGGAATGGCTTATTTGAAGAGCTTCAGTCAGGTTTCAGAGCTCATCACAGCACAGAAACAGCTTTAGTGAAGGTTACAAATTATCTTCTTATGGCCTCTGACAGTGGACTCATCTCTGTGCTTGTCCTGCTAGACCTTAGTGCAGCATTCGATACTGTTGACCATAATATCCTATTAGAGTGATTAGAACACGATGTAGGTATTACAGGTACTGCACTGCAGTGGTTTGTATCATATCTGTCTAATAGACTCCAGTTTGTGCATGTAAATGGAGAGTCCTCTTCACACACTGAGGTTAATTATGGAGTTCCACAGGGTTCAGTGCTAGGACCAATTCTGTTTACATTATACATGCTTCCCTTAGGCAGCATCATTAGAAGACATAGCATACATTTACACTGCTATGCAGATGACACCCAGCTCTATCTGTCCATGCAGCCAGATAACACACACCAATTAGTTAAACTGCAGGAATGTCTTAAAGACATAAAGACCTGGATGGCTGCTAACTTTCTGCTTCTTAATTCAGATCAAACTGAGGTTATTGTACTCGGCCCTGAAAATCTTAGAAATATGGTATCTAACCAGATTCTTACTCTGGATGGCATTACCTTGGCCTCCAGTAACGCTGTGAGGAACCTTGGAGTCATCTTTGACCAGGACATGTCCTTCAACGCACATATTAAACAAATATGTAAGACTGCTTTCTTCCATTTGTGCAACATCTCCAAAGTTAGAAATATTCTGTCTCAGAGTGACGCTGAAAAACTAGTTCATGCATTTATTACTTCCAGGCTGGACGACTGTAATTCATTATTATCAGGATGTCCAAAAAACTCACTGAAAAGCCTTCAGCTAATCCAAAATACTGCAGCAAGAGTCCTGACAGGGACTAGAAAGAGAGAGCAGATTTCTCCTCTTTTGGCTTCCCTTCATTGGCTTCCTGTTAAATCCAGAATTCAAAATCCTGCTCCTCACATACAAGGTCTTAAATAATCAGGCCCCATCTTATCTTAATGACCTTGTAGTACCATATCACCCTATTAGAGCACTTCGCTCTCGCTCTGCAGGCCTACTTGTTGTTCCTAGAGTATTTAAAAGTAGAATGGGAGGCAGAGCCTTCAGTTTTCAGGCCCCTCTTCTGTGGAACCAGCTTCCAGTTTGGATTCGGGAGACAGACACTATCTCTACTTTTAAGATTAGGCTTCAAACTTTCCTTTTTGCTAAAGCATATAGTTAGGGCTGGACCAGGTGACCCTGAATCCTCCCTTAGTTATGCTGCAATAGACGTAGGCTGCCGGGGGATTCCCATGATGCATTGAGTTTTTCCTTTCCAGTCACCTTTCTCACTCACTATGTATTAATAGACCTCTCTGCATTGAATCATATCTGTTATTAACCTCTGTCTCTCTTCCACAGCATGTCTTTTATCCTGTCTTCCTTCTCTCACCCCAACCGGTCACAGCAGATGGCCCTGCCCCTCCCTGAGCCTGGTTCTGCCGGAGGTTTCTTTCTGTTTAAAGGGAGTTTTTCCTTCCCACTGTCGCCAAAGTGCTTGCTCATAGGGGGTCATATGATTGTTGGGTTTTTCTCTGTATGAAGCGCCTTGAGGTGACTTTTGTTGTGATTTGGCGCTATATAAATAAAATTGAATTGAATTGAATTGAATTGAACATAGCACACACGAAATGAGAGGCTATCACAATAAAATAGACCAAAGACAAAAATAAACACAGAGACATGATTGACGGGAAACAAGACAAACTACAGAGACAGGCTACAGAGGGACCAAACAGACATGTGGACATGGCTGGGCTGGGGAAACACAAGGCAAACAAACATGGAGCAAAGACTACATAGACGGGATGCTAGGGTGCACACAGAGGCAAGACCAAGACAGCCTGAGCCCAAAAACAAACAGAAGCACTGATAAACATTAATCACTAAACTAGAAAGCTCTGGGAAATACTAGACACAAGTAGACATTGAATGAAATCACAAAATAAAGGCAAAAATAAATCAAGAATCCATCCATCCATCCATTCATTCGCTTCCGCTTATCCTTTTCAGGGTCGCGGGGGGTGCTGGAGCCTATCCCAGTCATAGGGCGAGAGGCGGGGTACACCCTTTGAATTTCTCAAAACTAAATTATTGTTTTCTTTTTGAGAAATAAATCAAGAATCCATTTCTCAAAAAGAAAACAATAACACATTAATATTCAAAAGACTAACAACACTAAACACTGGGTCAAAGAACTAGAACTGTGTAAATTACTGAATTTAGTACAGAAATACATTACAGTGCCACTAGGAAATATGTGTTCAGGCTACACGTTGGAACAAATAACAAAAATGTTTTCTACTCATTGTATAGTACAAAAAAATGCTCGCAAAACAGAAAAAAAGGGGCAAACTGCATAATTACAATTCCTGGACTGGCACCAAGTGGCCCACAGGCTTGGGAGCACTGTATAGCCAATTATATTTAAAAAAAACTGTTGATTTATAGAAAGAACAGTGTTTAGCTCAAGCTCAGCAGCTCATTTATTTCTGGGCTACAATTCCCTCATTCACTCATATACATCGTATATATCAAATTAATCCCAAACAAAAATAAATAAAATGACATGAAGCATTCTTTCTAAAGCAAAATAAATACAAATGAATTCAAAATAATTAACATATCATAATTCAAAATGACCAACTTAACATTCACACAACCTTTCTACAACATTCACATGATACACCATTAGTCTTGAACTCTTACTATTATAGTCAATAGCTAAAAGTAGAAAACAGTTATTAAAAATAAAGAAAACATTGGTCTTATTACCAACAACAACAATATGCAGATCCCAAAAAGGAAGAAAGAAATGATAGAAACAGGAACAACCGCAGTAAACTCACTGCTGGAGGCACTTCTTAAAACAAAGGGATAAATGTTACTGATGATAAACTGTGGAGATTAAAGCTGTTAATGCTCATATTTTCCATGTACTGACTGTATAACATCACAACATGGGGGCAGCATTTTTTGGATTTAAACAAGTTGTTGGCAATACTATAATATAGTAACTGTGTGGCACAGAGCAGATGAACAGGTACAGGCAGCTGCTTCCATGTCTGTGCAAACACAGTGTATGAGAGAGAGTGAAAAAAGGAAAAGGTTGTACCAGTCAAAAGTCTAAATTTTGTTGTTTCTGCTTCGGCTACTATACCCTCCACAAAAGATGAGTTAGTGAAATTGTACTTCAACACATAAAGTGTGGTAACAAATATGAGGACGCTGCAAAGATGGTGCAGAAAGCTGCATCTGGTAAGATGGAAAAACCACAAAAACCTGAAAGAGTTGGCCGTTTTTTTACAAAATTAAGTGGTTGGGAATGGACAGAGGCAAGGATAAAGATAGTTACACCCTATAGCCTCTTTTCCATTAGTACTTACTCGGATCGACTCATCACGGTTTGCCACAGTGTTTTCCGTTAGGTCTTAGTACCTGGTAACAGGTACTTTTTTAGTACCCGCTCGGCCGGGCTTCCAAGCAATCCGAGCAGGTACTAAAATGTTACGTCGTCAGATTGCATTCCACTGATTGACTGTTCAGTAGCGTCACTAGATGAGTCATGAGAGTGTCTGAATCAAACCTGCCATTTTTGATTGAAATAGCTACAAAGAACAATGCTTGTTCCCCAAGACTGGCGAAAAACCACAGACCAAGGAGGACCAAGGACAATGATTCTTGTCCACCTTTGTTGTAGTGTTTGTGTCGCATGTTAATTACGTCACAGAACTCAGACACGTTGCAACAACCAACGACCATGCACATCAGGAGGTCCTAAATTGTAATGGAAAACCAGTTGATCCGAGTTGATTTGTGGCGAGTCGATCCAAGTAGGCACTTGGAAAAGGGGCTTATATAGCAATAAAGAGAATGTACCACAAGACACGATAAGACTTCAATTTGTTTTAATCTCAGTTGGTATTTCCTTTTACCTGTTGCTATTAGATATTTTCATACCCCCAAAAATATTATCAGAATCACTTCAAGTTCATTTCAAAATGCTTACATGAAGAAAAATGTATTCATTTAGTTTTTCCAACTTTGGTTCTTGACCAAAGACTTCCCTTGCTAGCAAGTAAAAGATGTTCATCTTGTTTTTGTCGTTAACGAGAATAAGTTTCTAAACCAGCGGGGCTTGTGGAAACACAGACCCAACATTTATTGGGTCCTTAGGTCGCTGGTTCAAATCCGGCTCGAAGGACCAAATAAATGTTGGGTCTGTGTTTCCACAAAACTTATTCTCGTTAACGACAAAAACAAGACAAACATCTTTTACTTGCTAGCAAGGGAAGTCTTTGGTCAAGAACCAGCTCTTGGAGCTCACGCTCCTAACCTGTCTCATGCCCAAAATCCTTCAAAGAGCAGCTTCCCTCGCAGCTATTTATTGACAAACTGTTACAGTTCACACAATACACATCACAGCACCTCCCTCCGTAAACCCCCCTTGGTTACAAAGACAAGGCACTATGTGTGTGTATGTGTGTGCACGTGTATGCATGTGCAAGAAAGTGTGTGTGTGTGTGTGTGTGTGTGTGTGTGTGTGTGTGAGTGAGACCTCCTGCTGACCAAAAGGGTCATAAAAGCAGGAAGCAACATCACAAGAAACAGATCTTTCAGATAGGATGTTTCTGCATAAAACCTCCCCCAGCACAGAGTGGCTGGAGAGGTGCTCAGGATCAAAGGAATGTCTTGATCCTACTGCTTAAACCAAGACTGTACAAATTTAAGAACATAATGACAACATTCAACAATTAGACTTAACAAATGGTTAGAACTGAAAACTAATGACATGACCTTTAAAAAGTTTTCAAAAATGACAGACATTTAAAGTTTAATAATCATGTGTATCTCATTGCATCCTCAGCCATTTTAAGCTGATCTATACGATATTTTCAAACCTGCAGTTTTTTGTCACATACAGTTTTTGTAGTTGAAGTATTAAGGGAGTTTCTGTATTGCTCTCTACTCCCATGTCTACCACTCTTACCTGCAGTCTATCTGTTCAAAATGTATTTTCTTCTCTTCTCCATTACTTTTCTTTCATCAACACATCTGTCTCAAAATTATTCCACTACAAAACAAACACGCTGCTTTTTTGTTTTGTCTTTTCTGTGCTCCTTTTCCCTGCATTGTCAACCCCACCATTTGTGCTTAAGTAGCCTCTTCTGTCTTCCCCTGTTTCATCTCTTGTTTGCTGCCACTCTCTTGCCAGTAATTGTCTGTCTTTCTAGAGTCTTGCTGGGCACCAGATAAGAGCTTTTCACACTACAAATGACAAGTACTCAGGAGGAGGTTCATTCCATTCGCAAACAATGATCTGTAAAAGCACACTGGATGACATGTAAAATAAGCACTCTGCAAAGACCGCCTGGGCAGACCTGAAATAGACAATTCAACGCACCACTTACCGACACATTCAGCCAATTTGTACTTGGATGGAATATGTACAATGTAGGGAGACTATGAGTAAAAAATGCATTATTTTTGTACAGCATTTCATGGGTTTTTAATGGTTCACAATACTAAAAGAGACGTTTGAGCAGTACAGAAAATAAGAGGTTTGTCCCTAAGTTCAAAATTCAGAGGCAAAAAGTGCCCAGCAAGAACTGACAAACACAGAGATGAGGAACCACTTGACACAAAAGCTACTAAATATGACATGCAACTACATTGTTGTATAACATTCCACCTTCTTTCCAGCACTGCACTTGTGTACATAAGTTTGTAAATTTATTTGTTGTGGTGATTTTATTTATTAAGTTGTCTTCATCACTGGAATGTCTCAGTGGGACTTTGCTGTATGGTCACAGATGCTCAAACAGATGCTAAGCAAAGAAAAACAAATCTATATGGCACAGATACAGAAACAGCTAAACAACTCTTTGATTCAGCCACCCATTTTCTTCTGCTCATCTGGGTGTCGGGGGAGGGAGCCTAAACAGAGAAGCCCAGACCTCCCTCTCCCACCTCCTCCAGCTTGTCTGGGGGAACACCAAGGCGTTCCCAGGCCAGCTGTATAATCTCTCCACCGTGTCATGGGTCTGCCCCGGTGCCTCCTCGTGGTGAGACATGACCATAGGTGAGGGTGGAGACGTAGATCAACCGTTAAATTGAGAACTTCACTTTTACACTCTCTCTTCACCACGACAGACATCATCTGTCAAACATCTTGACAGACAGCATCTGCAGCCGCAGCCCCAATCCATCTGTCGATCCCCCGGTCCATTCTCCTGTTACACGTGAACAAGACCCTGAGATACTTAAACTCCTCCACTTGGGGCAGGAACTCATCCCTGACCTGGAGTGGGCACTCCACCCTTTTCTGGCTGAGGACCATGGCCTCAGATCTGGAGGTGCTGATTCCCACTGAACCGTTCCAGTGCAAGCTGGAGGCCATCACCCAGTGAAGCCAACAGAACCACATCATCTGCTAAAAGCAGAGATGAGATTCTGAGACCACCAAAGTGAAAGCCTTCCACCACATGGCTACATCTAGAAATTCTGTCCGTAAAAATTACCAACTGAATCGGTGACAAAGGTCAGCCCACCTTTGCGTGGGTGATGGATTCTTTCATTCAATTCAGTTTTATTTATAAAGCACCAACTGAAGTCACTTCAAGGTGCTTTATATGGTAAGGTAAAGATTCTACAATAATTGTCCAACAATTAGGTCACTCTTTATGAAGAAGCACTTGGCAATGTTGTGAAGGAAAAACTCATTTTTAACAAGAAGAAACATCCAGGAGAACCAGGCCTCATGGAGGGACAGTCCTCTGCCTAAACACATTAAACTTTTATTTTTAGATCTTGTTAGATGGATTTACAATACTGGGACAAGAGGATCCATGAAGTACAGGGTGAAGAAAAGGCACTGCAAATATGCCTATAATGACACATAATATGAGCCATTAACAGGATCTAATGGGGCCGAACCCCCAGAAGACTCATCAGTGGAAAGGAAGATAAGATTTCTTTACATTATTCTGTGAAAGCTCTACTTTCCATTTGAGTCAAAATATAAAGGCCAAATGAAGCCACTGTGCCATAATGATGTCCGCACCATCTGCCACTTTCCCCCTCAGCCTTATTCTGCTTATACACAAAATGCAAAAATAAAACAATGCATTGTGTATGGCATCCGTATATGTGTAGAAGTAATAATTGACTGTCAAGTTTGTCACATTTCAACTAATCTGAACCTTCACTTGCAGATAGACAAACCTTTAACCATTTCACAGCTTACCTTTCACAAGTACAGTTGGATGTACCGTGATTTGTTATTATCACTGTTTACAGCCTACTTTTGTATAGTATGCACTCTTAAAATGGTAGCTTTAGAGATGACTGTAGTTAGATGCCAGCTAATGTAAGATAAAATTAAGGCAAGAAATACTTTATTACCCTATGTGGGAAAATTCTTTGTAAGTTGAAATAGTACTATTAATACTACTACTACTACTGGTACTAGTAGTAATAATAATAATAATATTGTAAGGTGAAAAATAAATGGGAATAAAACTTATGTATGAAAGCGTTCCAGTGTCTGTCCTTGCGTCAATGGAGGTAAACCAGTCTATCAGAGAAAGTGCACCATTGCTTTTCCAGTAAGTTATGTATAGTGCTCCAACATTTTGCTACACACATTGAAGAATCTTAGTGTAAATGACCACGGCAGACCCAGTGGTATTTTAATCATTCTTTATTAATACTTGACGGTTGCTGTCCACAATACACACAGAGCTGCAGCTCTCCCGCTGCCAGCTCAACGTACCAACCACAACAACCACACGCAGGACCCACTACAGTATTTAAGTAGGTGGGGCATGATTGCGGATGCCATGCAGGTGCGTCCGCCCTCCCTGCACGGCACCGCAAGCCACGCCCCACCACATTTAGGTTCCTAAGGAGATAAGCATTTTCATCTCCGACTTGTATACAGCCTCTCTTATGATCTATACAGGCCATGCAGCTGTTTCCTGAAGTATATCACCATCTCTCAGACCACTCCACAAAATCATCCACTGTGGGGCCACCTTGCAGAACAGTCATACTATTTCTAAGGGTGGCATGACCATGAGTTGTACTCAAAGTCTGAGGTGTACAAGTTGAACAGTAATGGAGAAATTACAGTCCCTTGTGGATACATCAGATCAAACAGAGCAGTGCCCAGTATTGTGGCCTGTCTGAAAGGTGGTGAGTGATCAACAAGATGCTGGATATTTACTGACACTACCTAAAGCTTCTGCTTATGAAGGAGTGCCTGGATTGCACTTCAGAAAAAATTTAATTCTCATTGTGCAGGTGAAAAACACCTTCTGACAGATATCAGACAGGCAGAATATAGGCCACAACAATCCAGAACAGCACAAAGCAGACTTCAATTAATGAATCTTATGGACATACATGTTAAATACATCTTAGCAAAACCAAAAAAAGAAAGAAAGAAGTGTTCTTCAATTTTCTTCCCCTGCGGAGACAGAGTCGCAGGGTAGCAGCCTCCTTTTTCATAGTCACCTCCTCCAACTCATTTGAGGGAAACGCGAGGTGTTCCTAGACCAGCCGAGACCTCTGCAGCATGTCCTGAGTCTGTGCCAGGGCCTCCTCTCGTTGAACATGCCTGAAACACCATGCCCAGGAATCATCCTTGCGAGATGCCTAAATCACCTCAGTTGATTCCTTTTGATATGGAGGTGTAATGGCTCTACTCTGAGCCTCTCTTGGACAGCTATGCCCCTCACCCCATCTCTAAGGGAGGTCAGCCACCCTTTGGAGAAAGCTCATTTCCACCACTTGTAGCTGCAGTCTCTTCTTTAGGTCACTACAACAAGCTTGTGGCCATAGGTAAGTGTAGGGACATAGATCAACAGGTAAATCAAGAGCTTTTTTTTTTTTTTCACTACAGCTGCAGTCCCAATCTATTTGTCAATCTTACAGTCACACACTGCTCACTCATGAACAACGCCCCCAGACACCTAAATTCTTCTACTTGGGGCAGTAACTTGTCTCTGACCTGGAATGGACACTACACCCTTTTCTGGCTGAGAACACAGCAAATCCTGCATGTCCAAATTAACACTGTCGGATTTGATTTCAACACTATTAAAGTGTCTATATGGGTCCACACCAGAGAGTGTTAATTTAACTCTTTTTGGAGAGTTGGTACGTTAATTCTGATTTAGTGTTAAACACCAAATCTGTCTGGAGTTGATAATTTAACACTTGGTGTTAAGAGTTTATATATTAACTCTCAAAGAGTATTTTAGTTTAACTACGTAAGAGTTATCTTCTAATTCATTCTAAAAAGTGGGAATTTTACTGTTCTGAACTTCTAGAAATTTCTTTTGGAAATAAACATTTACTAAAAAGATGTATCACCGCGGAAGCACTAGCTGGTAGTCGGGCCGTACGCGTGTCTTAGTGCAGTTGAGCATAATCCACAAAGTCCGCTTGTCGAAAAACAAACAGGCAAACATTTATTTCCACAGTTTTGAAATACAGTGATCCATTTGAATGTTCCAGTACACTGCAAACACGGTAAGAAACTGTTTTTCTCCACAGCTAGTTAAAGCCCCCGTAGCTCTACACTGCCTGTCGCGAACCCTCCCCCCGTGCACAGTTACCGTGTGTTAAAGGAACAGTACGTAAAAATTAAATAAGGCAAGAAAAAATACAATTTAACTGTAAATCTTACGCTAAACAAATTATAAAGTAAAAACTGAAATTCCCCATTATCTTACACTTATCCTTATCCAAAATGATTCAAATTATTAACAAATATACACTCTGTGCAATCTGAGTAAACTAAGAGATGACTAGACCTTTATCCTATACAAGATGCAATGGTTTTTG
Source organism: Aulonocara sp. 'chitande type north' Nkhata Bay (assembly GCF_057382095.1). Taxonomy (NCBI): domain Eukaryota; kingdom Metazoa; phylum Chordata; class Actinopteri; order Cichliformes; family Cichlidae; genus Aulonocara; species Aulonocara sp. 'chitande type north' Nkhata Bay. The sequence goes on from NC_141349.1 coordinate 3,137,814, forward strand.
AAAAACATTTATTCTGAACTGTGCACCACAATTTCAAAACATTTTCTGAAAGATGTAACAGTATACATGTTCTCACTTTCATTAGAATTTTGTTTATCAAAAGGTCTGACATGGTAAATGCAAATAACAGCATTCTCATCACTTATTTCTTCAATACAATATGCATGTCCTTCATTCATCTCTTTGTGGAACTTCAACGCACTTCTGCTCTCCCCCATATTCCATCTTCACAAGCATATCCTGTGCGGAGATCAAATAAAAATTAGTTGACACTAATTAATGGCACAAATAATCCAGTAAAAAATTGCAGCACAGTAAAAAAAAAAAAAAAAAATCCTCTTTGAGCCATTACTTGTGTAAAGTATTTTCCCAAAAGACAAAGACACAGGCAACAGGTAATACTGAACTAAATGTAAAACCTCAACCTTTTTCATTTTTACCTAAACCGTGCGCACAAAACTCTGGAGGGATCTATGCTAACGTAGAATCCAGTCAGGACGTCTGCTACTGCTGTTTGCTCGTTTTTTTTTCTATGGGCGATCGTTTTCAGGCTTCAAGTAGCACCATTATACCAACATTTCACATTCTAGACATTGTTTTAGGTGTATTTGACCAAAAGTTTGACTGAAAATTCACATGCAAGCTTTTTTTCAAGGCTGTGGTATTTGCCCGCAGATTCTGAGACCACCAAAGTGAAAGCCTTCTGCCACCTGGCTATGCCTAGAAATTCTTTCCATAAAGACTAGGAATAGGTTTGTGACAAAGGCCAGCCCTGGCGGAGCCCAGCATGCACCAGGAAAAACCAAGCTACTGCAATGATTATATAAGGAAAGTGTGCCCCGAGACAGTTTTGAGAGCATGAGCTGTGCATTGAGGTGAAGGCAGCTATATCTAGTCACACTATAGGAGGGAGGGCCCTACCGGCTGCCGCTTTGACCAGACACTCTCTGTTGTGCTCCCACCACAGGCCTGGCTCCATTGTTGCACTCTGGTAACCCTAGCTACATAGGTCCCTTGCTTTTTTTCTCAGGCACAGGGGTCCACTGAATCACTCTTTGTCTGGCTCCTCACCCAGGACCAATTTGTCTTGGGAGACCCTATAAGAGGGCAAAGCAACCCCCCCCCTCCCAAAAGAAACATAGCCCCTGGACTCAGTGGGGCACAAAGAACCCTCCACCAATTGACAGAGGAGCACAAACTATTGTTTTAAGGAATTGCTTTGTAGTATTGTCTTTGACGCTTCTCAGCTACAACTGAGTACTAATGGAGCAATACTAATTTGCGTCAAAGTAAAAGGTCAGGATAGATGATACAAATTTCTCCAAACCAAAATAAATTCAGGATGATTGCAGAAACATTTTCTATATCCCTACCTGTCCTTTTGGGTTTTCATTTGAATTGTTCCACTTAAATGTCCCGAAGAGCTGCTCTCTAATTTTACAGATAAAGATACAGAATACAGAATTTTGATTAATAAATAAATAAAATAAAATTGGAGAAAGAAAAAACCAAGACAAGATTAAGATATGTATTTATTGACTCTATTTCATTATAAGAAACTTTTGATGAGTTTCTTACATCAAAGTTGCATTTGACCATATTTAACGTTAAATCACCATGGTTAATTTTACCCTTACCCTTAAGACAGGATAAATTTAGATAATGACTTATCATATATCATATACTTATAAGCGATTTTTTCTAAAAACATGCTTACTGTCAGCTTGTTAGCCAACACAAAAAAACTTATAGACAAATGTAGTAACCAAGTAACCTCTTTGAATGTATGGCTAGCTTTGGTTGTAAGCTACTTGTGTTTTTTTGTGCAGCTTTTTCTTTTGTTTGTTTGTTGTTGTTGAGCAACTGAGAGTTGGCGTTTCATTTTGAATAAATTAAATTTAATATAGCCACAATAATTTTCATCTGGCAAACAGTGGCTAGAAAGTAATTCATTATTATTCATTTTAGCTAATGTGTTTTTCATTAGAATGAGTTTTACTTTTATAATTTATAACAGCTATTTTGATTTGCTACCTTTATCTCAATGTTTTCTCACAACATTAAGGTGGTGTTCTATTCTAACACCAAACCTATGAAACTGTCCCAAATTATTCCAGGTTTGACAGTGTGATTTGCAGGAGTGTTACTTATATCTTTTAAAAATGTTGACATACACTGCCTGTCAAAAGTTCTTTATTTTCATGACTACTTACATTGTAGATTCTCACTGGAGGCATCAAAACCATGAATGAATGCATATAGAATTATGTAGCAAACAAAAAAGTGTGAAATAATTCAAAACATGTTTTAGATTTTAGATTCTTCAAAATAGTCACCCGCTGCTTTGATTACTGCTTTGCACACTCTTGGTATTCTCTTCATGAGTTTCATGAGGTCGCCACCTGAAATGGTGTTCCAACAGTCTTGAAGGAGTTCCCAGAGATGCTGAGCACCTGTTGACCCTTTTGCCTTCACTCTGTGGTCCATTCTAAACCAAACCATCTCGGTTGGGTTTAGGTCAGGTGACTGTGGAGCCAAGGCCATCTGGCGCAGCACTCCATCACTGTACTTCTTCGTCAAATAGCCCACACAGCATGGAGGTGTGTTTCAAGTCAGAGTCAAAGTCAGCTTTATTGTCAAAGACCACATGTACAGTCATACACAGGAATTTGAAACCGCAATACTCCCATGGCCCTCAGTGTACACTAAAACAATATAAAGATAAAACGATAAAAAATAAAGTCTTATGTACAACACAATACAATATCATATAATTATTTAAACAGCAGTGTCCAACACAATCATGGTGTGGGCAAGTTTGTGTGCAAGTGGGGGCGGGGCAGTCAGTGAAAAGGCAATGGTGATGGGTCAGAGTTTGTGTGTTTGGGGGGTGGGGGGGTGGGGTCAGAGGGAAGAGTTGAATGCAGGTCTGGAGTTCCTGTGTGTGAGAGCAAGGAGTGAATTCAGGATCCTGACAGCCTGATGGACAAAGCTGTCTCTCAGTCTGCTGGTGTGGCCCACCAGAGACTCTTCAGTCTCCTTCCTGAAGAAGCTGTTGGGCGGGTGAGTGGAGTCATCTGTAATGCTAAGAGCTTTCTGGATGAGGCGGGTGCAGTAGATGTCCAGGAGGGAGGGAAGAGAAGTACCCACGATCCTCTCTACTGCTCTCACGACCCGTTATAACTTTTTCCGGCAGGACCCAGTGCAGGAGTCATACCGCACAGCGATTCAGCTGTGAGGATACTCTCCTCTGTAGAAGGAGGAAGTAGAGTCGCTGTTGGGCTTTTCTGACCAGTGATGCTGTGTTTTTTGACCAGGAGAGATCTTCTGAGATGTGCACACCCAGGAACTTGGTGCTGCTTACCCTCTCCACAGTACCAAGTCTATGATGATCTCCTTAGTCTTCTCCACATTCTGGGACAGGTTGTTGTTGCTGCACCACTCAGCCAGATGGTTAACTTCACTCTTGTAGTAGGTTTCATCATTGTTGCTGATATGACCTTGTGTGGTCTGCAAATTTGATGAAGACATTTGGAGCTGCGTGATGGTGTGCAGTCGTGGGTCAGCAGAGTGAAGAGAAGGGGGCTCAGCACACATCCTTGGTGAGCCCCCGTATTTAGTGTTCTTGTGCTGGAGGTGTTGTTGCCAACCCATGCTGTCTGCGGTCTTCCTGTCAGGAAATCCAGCAACCAGTTACACAGTGAGGTGCTGATCCCCAGCAGATCCATTTGTGAATGAGTTGGGGAATGATCATGTTGAATGCTGAACAGAAGTCTATGAACAGCAGTCTAACATTTGGAGTGTTTGGAGTCATTGTCCTGTTGAAAAATAAATGATAGTCAAACTAAACATAAAGCCTGATGGGATGGCATGTGGCTGCAGGATGCTGTGGTAGCTATGATGGTTCAGAGTTCCTATAATTTTGAATAAATCCCCAACAGTGTCACCAGCAAACCACCCCCACACCATCACACCTCCTCCTCCATGCTTCACAGTACGAACCATGTAGAGACCATCCATTCACCTTTTCTGTCACACAAAGACACGGCAGGTGGAACCAAACACCTCAAATTTAGACTCATCAGACCAAAGCACAGATTTCCACTTGTCTAATGTCTCCAAATGTTGATTCTGTTCATCTGGACAAAGCATTTTCAGTGGGAGAAATGTTTCGTCACTCATCCAAGTGATTTCTTCAGTCTCAGCTGACTGCAGGTTTCCTGGTCAGCTGAGACTGGTCTAATGTCCATTCCTTGTAGTTCGTGGCCCAAACAAATCTCTTCTGCTTGTTGCTTTTCCTTAGTCGTGGTTTCTTAGCAGCTATTTGACCATAAAGGCCTGATTCACACAGATGTGTCTGCTACTGGAACTCTGTGTGGCATTGATTTGGGCTCTAATCTGAGGTGCTGCTAACTTGTGATTTCTGAGGCTGGTGACTCGGATGAATGTATCCTCAGCAGCAAAGGGGACTCTTGGTCTTCCTTTCCTGGGACGGTCCTCATGTGAGCCAGTTATGTCATAGCGCTTCATGATTCTTGCAACTACACTTGGGGACACATTCAAAATGTTAGCAATTTTCCTGGCCTTCAGTGATTGACCTTCAGTTCTTAAAGTAATGATGGACTGTCATTTCTCTTTAACTTAGAATTCACATTATGGCAAGAACCAATTAGCTAATAGTTCTCAAATAGAGCTGTCAGCTGTGTACCATCCTGATTTCTGCACAACACAACTGATGGTCCCAACTCCATTAAGAAAGGAAGGAATTCCTCAAAGGAACCCTGACAGGTTTGCAGGGCTGTCAACAAAGGGTTGCTACTTTCAGGAATCTAAAATACAAGTGCTACATAATTCCATATATCTTGCTTCATATATTTGACATCTTCAGTTTGTATCTACAATGTAGAAAGTAGAAAAAATAAAGAAAAAACATTAAATCAGAAGGTGTGTCCAAACTTTTGAATGGTAGTGTATATATTTATCATTTTTAATTCTTTTCATTTTTTTCTTAACTGCTCATATTACTGCTCTGCTATTAATGTTAATATACAACTTAAAATAAAATAAGAAATGTAATTCATTTGACTGTTTCTAGTTTGTGTGTATGTGCTCATCTTCATTTTCTTATGAGCAATGTGGGTGATTTGGTAGTTGTGCTGGAAGTGTTTTGGCCTGCATATAAAATCTTGTCTGGGGCCACCAAAATCATAGGCCCAGCTTTGAATAGATGCGAAATGTTGATACAATTTTCTGTATGTTTGAGGGTTTTTTGTTTTTAAAGAATGTATTTAACACATTTCAGTGGGCTACGTATCTGAACATAGAGCATAGAAACACAAAGTATCAAATATCATGCTACTATCTGTCTAATTCAAATGCCAGTGTTGCTATCGATACCATAGATATTTGGATCGATGGGCCTACCTCTAGTAGAGAACCCATCGCCTATGCAACAGCATAAGAGTTGAACAGTAATAAGGTTTTCTTGTGCAAGCACATTTTTATGCAATTCATCTATGTAATTTTAATGATTCTTTGAACTATTATTTTTCTAGGGTGGAACGATTGCACACAGCTTTACTGGCTTTAAAAGTAAGTGCACAAATTTGAATTTTGGATTTTTCTTGGGACCAGCACTGGGACACAGATGGATACTGCAAGGACACAAAGCCATGGGTGTACTATGTAAATATCTTGAATTGGTATGCATTGTAAGGTGAAAGAGAGTGAAGAATTAGATTTTCTCACAAGTGTGTGAGTGAAATGAAAAGAAGTCCACCGAATGACACTGGCATGTTTGCATGTGTGTGTATAGATGTAAAGTCTTAAGCTGGGCGTCTTTCTGCCTCTTTCAAAATGTGCTCTTTTCAGAAGTGAGATAGCCGTATAGTGGAGTGCCACCTCTTTCCATTCAGTATAAGTTTCCACTTGTCTGCCTGTTGAATATTGTTCTCTCTTCTTCCCCGTCACATTATTCTTTAGCCTTTCCCTAACTCCCTACTCTCTACTTCATTTAACTGACTCTTATTGGTTTCTCTCCCGCTTACTTTTATTTTTATTTTTCTCTTAGCATCATTCTGTCTTTTTATTCACCTACGGTAGTTTTTCTTTTCCTCTTTCCCACCCCTCGTCTGTTTTTACTCTCTCCGTCTGCCCTTCACTTTGCCTTCCTGACACAACATACAGGTAGACGCGTTAATGATGCGCTTGAGTTTGGGTCTACCTCCTCGGCATAGTCACCACAATATTTATCACATTATTATTTATTTACCAGGATGTTTAACATATCGCAGAATGTCCAATTCATCTCCTGTGTTTGCATTTTTTTTTTCTTCTACGGCAACTGTGTCCCCATCAAGGAAAGAAGTGTGCTGACTTGTTTTCCCCTTACATTTCTGTCTACTAGCCGAGTGAAAGCATCATCTTGGTAATCTGTAAACAATTATAGCGAAAATATCCAATTCTTTGCATATTTATGTTTAGGTTCATACATGAATGTATTTAGGTTCAGTCTTTGTGCACGTGTTAACAGTGGCAAATGTCAGTATTTCTGCACCTTGGTTAATGTCAAATACAGTTTGAAAATGTGGTTTTAAAATTTAAATTGACAAAATAAATGTGTTATACATGAGTTTTTGTTTTTTTAAATCAAGACCATATTTCCACAATCATGCTTAGTATATCAGATAACTGAAACAATAGTAGAAAATTAGTTACAGTGTCAATTCTAATTATTCTTCCTATGAAAAAAAAATGCAAACAAACTGCCTTAAAATAATAAGTGGAATAGGAAATATATGTACTTTTTAAAACCATGCTAACCAATTGCCTTAAAAAACAAAACAGATCTTACTAGTTTTATTACGGTAACCTGTTTCAGATATACCTGCTTCATACCCTGGAGGACGGGGCTGTGGCTCCCCACACTCCCTAGCAGATCGTTACATGGAGAAACCTTTGGAATGCAAGCATGCTGATCCACACAGGTATGCACACAGGTGTACACACGGGTGTTCACAGACGCGGACTACAGCTTTCTTGGCTGCTGCCTCAAAGCACATTGTGCGCTGTCTATCTTGCGTGCTGCACAATATCGTTTATTACTTAGTATCTACTGATATTTACTGCTTGCTAGTTTATTGTGATGGTGCCGTTTTTTTTATTATGTTGCTCTTTGTTGTTTGCTTTCTCTTCTGTTTTTTTTCTCCATACAGGTGACCCAGGTGTTTTTTTTTTTTTTGTTGTTTGGTTTTTTTTTTTCTTTCTTCCCCCCCTTCTCACCGTCTCTTCTCCCCTTTGGTCTTTCTCTCCCTCTCTTTCTTTCATTCTTTCTCCCTGTCCTATCCCCCAGTCATGTCTGTCCCGTTTGTAGGAACTGAAAATAAAATAAATTCATAATTATAATAAAGGTCAACCAAATGGACCAATATGGCAAGGCCATGATGATCCACTTGGTAAAATAAATCCGCTTGGCATCTTTCTTGGCCTTAAGACAACAATTCTGATGGTAAAGATCCAAACGGGACACAAAAAAACCCCAAAAAACCAAAAAACAAAACAGATCTTACTAGTTTTATTACGGTAAGCTGTTTCAGAAATCTATAGAAACAAATAAAACAGGTCCATTCTTCTACACATTCTCTGGGATTCATGACACTGACACTGTTTATCTGAAGATGTCATTTACATCAGTGTAGGTAGCAGTATAAGCTTTTTATAACAGTTTCATGACATTTATAGGTGAGGCAGAAACCACAGTTAATCAGCTAAATTAGCATTGTTTATTAAAAGTCAAAAACCATCATTTAGTTTAATGCATGATAGTTTAAAACCACTTCAAGAAACTGTTTAAACTTTTCTTTAGTTATATTCAAACTGTCAAAACTTGTAATTCTAAAAGTTTGCAGATTTGGTTGAAGTCTTCCTATTTAGCCTCATTCATTATATGAATTAATATGAATATGTTTTTCACTCTGATGTTCTTTACTTTGTACGCCATACAGACTAACAATTTGAAATACTCTTCTTTTTTTACATAAGACTTAGCACATTTTAGTGTGTCGCTAAAATAATAACTAAAATAATACTGTTTCCTTAGGACATTAATTTTTAATCTCACACAGCATTTTTGTTGCTGTTACTTTTTACTGATGATGATTTTTCTCAGAATCTTACAAGAAATAGTAAATATCTGCCTTGAAGTCATATAGCTTGCTCTTTTACCACCCGCTAATGTTTATTTGTAGTTTAATGAGTAATACAGCATTTGGTTAAACTGCATCACACCTTTGCAATTCAGCACTTGCAAAATAGCTCTCAGGCTGTGCTGCAGACTGCAGCAGTAAATGACAGATCTTTGAGTTTGGTCCATATATACTGTGAGCATCAACATCATAAAACGTTTCAGTCCAATATTAGTATCAGCGCTGTGGGTCCTGCTATTCATTGATGTTTTCAATCATTTTAAAAAGCTGCCAATTTGTTGTCATGGAACTGAAATAAATATATTTTATTTTCTGTGGTGATTAAAATAGCTCTTGGCCAATTCTGAATACATTCACTAGCATTTAATTTTGTAATTTTTTTTTTCTATACCATACAAAATTAATCAGTGCATAGCTTTGATAAGATGACAATTGGCTAAACTGCCTTGCATTTGAGATACTGTAGGGGAAAACACTGTTTTTATTTTTTTTTAAACAGTCAGCAGCTATTATTGAATACATTGTTTAAGAAAACTGACCAATATGGATGTGACTTGTTTTTGAAATGAACAGTTTATTTAAAAAAAAAAAAAACTGATCAAATCTGAAACTCATCCATTAACGTGTTAAAGCCATGAACATACATTTTTCATATATTAACATATGTCACAGATTTTTATTCTCTTATAATACTGTTTATTTTGATGTTTATTCTATTATTGTTATTATTTGTTTTTGTTTATCCTAGCATTTGAAATCAGAATTATGATCTGAATGCACCACGATGTCCTCTATAATCCTCTTGTTTTATCTTCATTTATTTAAAATGTTTTCCTTGTTATATTTCAGTTATTATATTATATTATATTATATTATAGCACAGTGTGACAAGATCTAAGCTGAAAGGCAGGAGAAAAAAGTGGAGGGGGATAGGAGAATATAATAAAAGGATAGAGCACAAATAGAATATGCACAACTGTAAGAAAAACAATGGGAAGAAAGAAAAAAGAAAAAAAAAAAACAGCAGCACCTGGAGCACAAAAAATATAAAAATGCATTGACACATGAATCAAAATCCTTTTAAATTTTCAAATACGTCATTTCTCTTGGAAAAGGTTTCTGGCTGATGTACTGGATGGCCTGCTGCTGTCCTTCCTCTCCTTGCAGTAAAACAGCTCCTAGACCCACCTCAGAGGCATCTGTGTGTACTGTAAACGGAAGGTTCAAATCTGGACAGTGCAAAACAGGTTTCTGACACAAACAGTCTTTCAAACCACTGAATGCATTCTCTGTCTCTTCAGCCCACTTGAACTTTGTAGGACTAGACTTTCTTGTCATGTCAGTTAATATAACTGTTCTAGAGTTGTCAGAAAATTAGCATTTCCCAAGTGATCAATCAGTTCATCAACCCTTGGCACTGGACAAGGATCGAAAACAGATACTGAATTTAACTTAGAAAAGCTTACACAAAATCTTAGCTTAAAATCATCTTTCTTTGGGACAAGCACAACAGGACTACACCACTCACTGTGTAAAGGCTCAATGATTCCTGTAACCAGTATCTTCTCCAGCTCATTTTTCAGCTCAGGCAATAGCTTATCTGGGATACAGCAAGTGGTATCTCTAATTGGCTGTTGGTCTGGAGAATGAAGAGTGATCTTGTGGTCAGTGAGGTGTTTATGATCTGGCTCCTGGCTAAAGAGTTCTTCGGTCATAAGTGATTACACCTCCTGACATCTTTCAAATGGCAAATGATGAAGGTCTGGAAACACACTTTTGAAGAAGCGAAGTACTGTTCATGAAGTTCTTCCTCATCCATAACTGTGCCCGTCCACAGGGATGTTGAGTGCTATGGCTGGTCAGTCCCCTCTTTCAAAAGGTTGACGTGCAACACTTGATGGTTCTTCCAACAGTCTGGCAAATAAAGTTCATATGTAGCTGGGCGCGTCTTCTTTGTGATTTCATATAGTCCTTGCCACTTTGCAAGAAAACTGCTCTCAGACGTAAAAGAACTTTCTGTCCTTCACAGAAAACTTTTCTGCTTGAAGCTTTATCATGTATATGCTTCAGCTGTTGTTGAGCATGAGCCAGATTATTATTAGCAAGTTCCTATTTGCAGTTTGTCTCTCATTCTGGGAACATGAGAGTTCACAAAATCTCTGCTCTGAAAGGGAACCCTACCAAGCTTCTTTCAGAACATCCATTAGACCTCTGACAGGATGCCCATACAGCAGCTGAAATAATAAAAACCCAGTAGAGATTTGAGGAAATTCTCTGTAGGCAAATAACAGAAATTGAAGCTATTGATCCCAATCTGCCTGTGTTTCATTCACAACCTTCCTGACCATTGATTTCAAGGTCTTACTGAATATTTCCACAAGGCCATCTGTCTGTGGATGATAGGGACTGGTCTTGACACCTTGAATTCCTAGCAAGCTGGATATCTTTGAGCAGCTTAGAAGTAATATTGGTGCCCTGATCTGTGGGGATTTCTTTTGGAACAACTGAATCAGGCAATTCTCTGACAGGATACCCATACAGTAGCTGGAATGGTTCTGAGTCAAGCCTGCTTGTTTCTTGTGTAGTGGGAAATGGTTCTGGAGTAGGTCCTCTTGAGGAAGCAGATGTAGATGCTTGAACTTCCAGAAGCCAATGCTCATGGTCCTCCTGCTGCACCTGCTGTCGAAGCTGGGGAAACTGATGCTGAATTGGCTCTTTCTATCCTGCTGGCGCTTGTGCTCCCGCTCCAGTTTAGCATCATTCAGCAAAAGTGCAAAATATGGCATAGTCAAAACAATCAAGAATGTTAACTGACAATAACAAGACTAAACTCTGGACAAATGGTGTTCTCACCCACTTGGTCACAAGGACACTTAGATTCCAGATAAGCTCCATTTGTTACTTACTTGTCTCAGACTAGCAACAAACTAAGAGTTTAAACAACTAAGTTGGGAACTAGATACACTAGAGAATGCCAAAATAAAGCATATAGTCTGTGACACACCACACTATAGACTATCACAAGAAGGGAAATAAACAATTCTTGAAATGTACCGAATGTACAATGATTAATTTGATTTGATTTTATTGATTAGCATTCAAATTCAAATCTCAGTGAAAACAGTGAAAAACAAACAAACAAACAAAAAAACAAAACAAAACAAAAAAAACAAACAGTGAAAACAGAACAAAAATCTACCATAAAGAAAGAAAGCATGAGACAAGGCTAATCAAAAGGTATTGGCTGAAGCATTTGCTTATCACGCCAACCCTTTTCACAAAATATCTAGGGTCAATGCACTGCAAGCTCAGTGTATAGAAATGCAAAAATGCTCCAATGGCCCTTTAGAGATGATGAAATCCATCTTACTGGTAACTGTATGATGAAACCTCCACTACTGTTTGTAGACTGGCAGGAAGATAGTGGGGAAAACATCATTAGCAGCACATTGTTTCCACATGCTCTGGAAACAAAGCATTTGTAAATGTTCCATTCTTGTTAATCTTTATGCAGTCTGATTGGCACATATCTAAAACGGTTGTCGTGTGGAACATATCCCTGCTCTTTGTTGTTTATATTCCTATATTCAGTCTTTTCTTTAAGCAGTGTGGAAAATATAGCTCCTGCATGAATGCTATTTAACGGGTAAAATTTGTAGGAATAGTGAAATGCTGTCATTATGTGGTGTTATGGCCATGGGTAATGATGCAAAGTAACTGCTCTTGCACTGTTGGAAAATAATGACTGAATTCACACAGAAGCCATTTCTCCACATGGAGGAATAGTGTTTAGAGAACCTAATATTTATGATCATCTGTTCTTTGATGTTTGTGCACTCAAACTTCTTCTCTGCGCTTTTGCTTTGCAAGTGTATGTCAGAGATGTCAAACCAATTTACAATGTGCTGTTAACTTTTTTTAGGGACTTTCAAAACAATTCAAAACGTAACTGTAGTAAAATATAACAAACATAAGTCAGTGAATTACCAATATTTGCACGCTAATGCGTAAAACCATAGAAGGAAAGCTTTGAGCCAAGGTAAGGAGCCTGGGGGGAGCTAGGAGCAGATTCACTGGCCATCCGGGTTGAAAGGAGTTAGATAACATAGTTCAGGCATCTGATAAGATTCAAGATTTAAAGTGTTTATTGTCATGTGTACCAAGAAAAGCATTTCTCTGTACAATAAAATTCTTTCTCTGCTGTCCACACACAGATGCCGGTTAATATGTACAAATAGATAAAATACATAGCATGAATAAATAAATGGACACAAGTATTAAATAGATTCATGTGCAAAAGAGCTATGAGCTTAATATGCTGGTTTGATATGTGAAATGACCTGATGTGCAAAAATTATTATTATTGTTAAAATAGGTCAGCTGTTCAAGAGTCTGATGGCAGTGGGGAAGAAGGAGTTGTTGACTCAAGATGTTCTGGATTTCACACTTCTGAACCTTTGTCCCGAGGGCAGAAGTGTGAACAGTCCGTGTTGGGGGTGTGTGGGGTCTTTGAGGATGGAGGCAGTTTTCCATGAGGGAGTTGAGAAAAAAAGGAGAGTGTCATTCGTCTATGCGTTAGGTGCGAGTTTTGCGGCCCTAGAGTGATTGGATGCGATTAGTTGTCTGCAGAGTTTTGTTTCTCTTTTGCTTTGCTCATGATGTCGTTTGACATGGATGAGCCCTCCATTGAAACGTTGGAGCGATGCACAAAAGCAGATTTGTTATTAGTGGCTAATTTATTCAATGTGGATGTTCCGTTGCATTCTAAAAAGGCAGAAATTTAACAATGTTTGGTAGAAAAACCGTTCAATCCCCTAAATTTGACCCGATTGGCCAGGTTGCTACGGGTTTGGTGATGGAAGATCTCAAGCTTGCCCTTCGGTTGAAGGAGGTGGAGCTGGAGGCTAAGGCCAAGGAAGTCGAGCTCATGCATCTTCGCATATGAGTTATGGAGCTGGATCCTTCTCGAGCGAAGGACGCTGTTCCCGTCCCTGTAAGTACAACCCCCTACACTTCCATAGTAGACCAGTTTAACGCTAGCAAGAAAATTGTTTTAGTACCTCCTTTTAGGGAGGGAGAGGTTGACTCCTATTTCACTGCTTTTGAGCGCATCACAACCACTTTAAAATGGCCAGAGGATGTCTGGAGTCTGTTGTTGCAATGTAAATTAGTAGGAAGAGCGCAGGAGGTTTGTGCGAGTCTTTCCATTGCAGATAGTCTGGACTATGAGGTTGTCAAGTCTACTATTTTGCGGGCTTATGAATTAGTCCCGGAGGCGTATCGGCAAAAGTTCCATTCGTGTAGCAAGTCCGACAGCCAAACGTTTGTGGAGTTTGCACGGGAGAAAGCTGTCATATTTGACAAGTGGTTGGCTGCCAGTAAAGCAGAGGACTTTACTCAGCTGAGAGAGTTGATCCTGTTGGAGGAGTTTAAGACATGTCTCCCTGAAAATATTGTGGTGTACCTTAATGAACAGAGGCTGGGGTTACTGTCTAAAGCTGCTGTCCTCGCCGAATAATTTGTCTTAACTCATCGTGCAGCACTCTCGACGGCGCGCCGTGAGTACGCTTCTGCAACTCAACATGCCAAAAGTTATAGGGTTTCTCCTAAGCGACAGACGCATTCTGCTGCTATCCCTGTGTCAGATCGCAAATGTTTTTATTGTCATGAAATCAGTCATCTCCTTGCTTCTTGTCCATCACTTCAGCGCAAGGAGCAGGCTCACACTTCAAGGAAGCGGAAAAGTGTTGGTTTTGTTTGTTCTATGTCTACTTCCACTTCACTTGGCAATGAAGCGAGAAGTGACAGCCTTGATAATAGCTACCGTCCCTTTGTAACGGAAGGATTTGCTTCTTTGACCGGAAAAGAGGAGGATCGGGTGCCGATCACGATTTTGCGTGACACTGGAGCCACACAGACACTAACTTTGAGGGGTATTTTACCTTTTTCTGATGACTCTTTCTGTGGTTCGGATGCTCTTGTCTGGAGAGTAAAAATGGATATTTTGCGAGTGCCACTACACAATCTCTGCTCGTTTTGGGTTCGGTAACGATTGGGGTGCACGATCATTTACCAGTGCCCAGAGTTGCGATGATTCTGGGGAATGACTTAGTGAACAGGAAAGTGTTTTCTACTCTGAGCGTGGTTGAGAACCCTGTGCCTGATACTTTCTTATCTGAGCCTGCTGCTGAGCACTCACGCTCTGTTTTCCCTGCATGCGCTGTAACTCGCACGCACAAGCGCAAGTATGGTGACATTGATTTGTCTGATTCTTTTTTCTGTGCTAGCGGTGAGCAAGAGTCTGAATGTAAAACCTGTGACCCGCTGATGGTCGACTCTGAGGCAATGCTGTCTACTAGCCCATCAGTGACATCTCAACTTCCTTTGGAAGTTAACAAAAAATAATTTTGTTTTGGCACAACACAGTTCCCGACTCTTGTGGGTTGTTCAGCTGCCAACTCTAGTGACCAGTACCCTCGTGTTTATAGAGTTGAGGATGATGTGTTAATGCGTATCTGGTATCCGCCTGTAGCTGGTGAGCTAGGTTGGAATGTTTCTAAACAGGTTCTTGTGCCTCAACAGTACCGACACAAAGTTCTTAGTCTTGCCCATGACAACTTTTCTGGACATTTAGGTATTAGTAAAACCTACCACCACATTCTGCACCATTTCTTTTGGCCAGGATTGAAGAATGACGTTGCTAAGTATTGTTGTTCTTGTCACATCTGTCAAATTAGCTGTAAGCCTAACCTAATCATTCCACCCGCTCCATTACACCCTATTCCAGTTTTAGGGGAACCTTTTGAGCACATACTTATCCACTGTGTTTGTCCACTTCCTAAAACAAAATCGGGACACCAGTATCTTTTGACGTTGATGTGCGTCACTACACGTTTTCCTGAAGCAATTCCGTTGCGCACCCTTAAAGTTAAATCCGTTGTTAAGGCGTTGGTGAACTTCTTTTCTACTTTTGGGTTGCCGAAATCTGTCCAAACAGACCAAGGCTCTAATTTCATGTCTAAGATTTTTCTTCAAGTTTTGCAATCACTTGGTATTAAACATCAGAAGTCTAGTACATATCATCCTGAGTCGCAAGGTGCACTCGAGCAGTTTCACCAGACATTGAAATCTATGAGGCGGAAATTTTGCCTTGAGTCTGGAAAGGTGTTACGTCCCAATATAGGGGTACAGGAACGCAACATAAGTTTGAAAAGATTGCCCCGCCCTGGTCCCCAAAACCATACACAGAGGGAAAACCAATTTCTTAGTGAATGGTGGTTTATTTTTCTACACTGCAAAAATGAAGCTCCGGGGTGAACAAAGGCCAAAATAACAAACAAAACAAGCTAAGTCAGGAGGAGGTGCTATCTAAAACCCTATGTGAAATCAAACATCAAACAAAAGACAAGCGCTACACCTAACTCCCTAACTGAAATAAACTGGAGAAAACAGTGCAAGGAAAACAATAAGGCAGCTCACCCCTTCTGTTCCAGTGCTATTTACAATGTGCTTTTTACAATGAAAACTAATGTACACACTATATACAGAACTCAGAAAGTCGCACAAAGTCACAGGCACAAATGTCTCAGGTTTTGGAGGCCAGGGTCAGGTCTGCTGCTGCTGTCAGTGGCTGCCCCGGGACAACTGCTGGTGGAGGGATTTTGAATGCGACCACATGATCGGCGGACCAATCGGCAGCCGTCAGCTCATCCACTCAGGGACCTGCAAAGACTTAAAGGCACAGACAAAGAAAACAACATACCAAAACAGATTATGGCCAGGGCCATAACACCCCCTTTCCCAAGACCAAACATCTCCCCTATAGATGTTTGGCACTTAGGAGTTCAGAAAACCACGCGACAGTGCATCTGCCATTACATTCTCTGTCCCTTTTTTGTGATGGATCTCTAGATTGAAATCCTGCACTAAGAGGGACCATCTCATGAGCCTTTGGTTAGAATTTTGCATCCTAGTCAAAAACACGAGGGGGTTGTGATCGGTGTAAACAACGACAGGTGCTGAACTAGAACCGACATAGACCTCAAAATGCTGTAGAGCCAGCAACAGAGAGAGAGCTTCTTTTTCAATGGTACTGTATTTCTGTTGGTGGGAGTTGAATTTTTTTGAAAAGTAACCAATTGGGTGATCAACACCCTGCCTATCCTCCTGCAACAGCACCGCACCTGCACCGTTGGCGCTGGCATCCACCTCAAGTTTAAACGGATGTGTGAAAACAGGGGCGGTAAGTACTGGTGTGCTGCAGAGGAGAGCTTTGGGAGACTCAAAAGCATTCTGGCATGTGGGGGACCATACGAATGGTTTTGACACACTTGTGAGACTGGTGAGAGGTGCAACTACATCTGCAAAACTCTTACAGAAGCCACGATAATAGCCGGCCATACCAAGGAACTGGCGAAGTTCACGTCTAGTGCGAGCCACAGGGAAATCTAGGATAGCCTGGATTTTAGCCAGAAGGGGGCACACCTGTCCCTGACCCACCTGCTTCCCTAGATAAGTCACCGTGGCCTTACCAAAGTCACATTTGGCAAGATTTAGGGTAAGGGATGCCTCTTTTAATCTTTCAAAAATCTCAGTGAGTGTTCCAAGGTGTTCTGACCAAGTCTCTGAATAGGCTACAATGTCGTCTAAGTACACTTCACAGTTTGTGACACCACCTAAGACAATGTGCATAAGGCATTGGAATGTGGCAGGGGCATTTCGAAGGCCAAAAGGCATGACGGTGGATTGGAGGAAGTGATCAGGAGTGACAAAAGCAGAGATTTCAGATGCACACGGAGTGAGGGGAACTTGCCAATAACCCTTTAATAAATCCAGTTTGGTGACAAACTTTGCGGAGCCAACCCTATCAACACAATCCTCCATGCGGGGAAGAGGGTAGGACTCGGGTTTGGTCACACTGTTCACTTTTCGAAAATCATTACAAAAACGTGGGGTTTTGTCTTCATTCGGCACAAAAAGGCATGGGGAACTCCAGGCACTCGAACTAGGGACAGCAAGACCATTTTCCAGCAAGTAGGAAACTTCTTGCTGAAAAAGTGCACGTTTGGTAGGGTTCACACGATAAGCGTGTTGTTTGATCGGAGGGTGCCTACATCTATGTCATGTTCGAGGACAGTAGTGCAAGACGGAGTGTCAGCAAACAGAGATGGGTAAGTATTGATTAGAGAACACACATTGTTCTGGGCAGCCTCAGTGTCGCGCAAAATTACAATCGGCATGCGATCCTCCTCTATTCCAGTCAGTGAGGCGAACCCTTGTGAAATGAAAGGTCGGTAACTGCTGTCAAGACTGTCATTTCCTGGTTCATCACTGACGGGATTAGGAGTAGAAACCGATTGAACAAAACCAACACTTTTTGGCTTTTTCCATGTGTGAGTTTGCTCTTTGCGACGGAGCGACGGACAATTGGCAATGAGATGGCCAGTATCATGGCAATAAAAGCATTCTCGGACAGTCATGGGAGCCTGATCAGGGCGCGTTTGACGCTTAGGAGAAACCCTCAAACTCCTCGCAGGTTTAGAGAACGGGGCACATTCACGGCGCACAGCTGAAAACGTGACGCGATGGGTCAACACAAACTCATCTGCAAGAACAGCAGCTTTAGACAACAAATCCACCTTTTGCTCATTGATATATACAACAACATTCTCTGGAAGACACGTTTTAAATTCTTCCAGCAGGACCAATCCTCTTAGCTGAGCAAAGTCCTTCACTTTACTAGCAGCTAACCACTTATCAAACAAGAGAGTCTTCTCCCTGGCAAACTCTACATGTGTTTGGTTGGCAGATTTATCACATGACCGAAACTTCTGGCGATATGCCTCCGGAACTAGCTCATAAGCCCTTAAAATAGTGGATTTCACAATTTCATAATCCAGGTTGTCATCAATAGATAAGCTCGCACACACTCCCTGTGCTTTCCCCACCAACTTACACTGCAGCAACAAACTCCACACATCCTTGGGCCATTTCAAAGTAGTTGCGATGCGTTCAAAGGCATTAAAGTAAGAGTCAACCTCACTTTCTCTGAAAGGTGGCACTAAAGCAATTTGCTTGCTTGCATTAAAATGGTCAGAGGAAAATGAATCAGTAGGCTTACTCACAATTTTACTCACTGGGGTAGAGGTAACATTGCGTTGTCGGGAAGGATCCAGCTCCATAGCCCTTATGCAGAGATGCATAAGGTCAACTTCTTTGGCTTTAGCCTCAAGCTCCACCTCTTTCAGGCGAAGGGCGAGCCTAAGATCCTCCGTAACCAATCCTGTTAATTGTCCGGCTGGGCTAACCACTCAGGGACCTGCAAAGACTTAAAGGCACAGACAAAGAAAACAACTACCAAAACAGATTATGGCCAGGGCCATAACAAAAGGAATGAGATGAGGGTTTGCTGCTGCTTCTTTTAGCGGTGAGGGAAAGCGTGCAGGAGTCGCTAGGATTTAGCCCTGCTGAGCTGGTGTTCAGTCACACAGTGCGTGGCCCGTTGCGACTACTCAAGGAGAAGTTTTTGTCCGACACAGATGCTCCTAGGGAAAATGTGTTGGATTATGTGAGTTCTTTTAGAGAGTGTTTGCATAAAGCATGTGCAATCGTACGCCATGCTCTCGTTGCAGCGCAGGGAAAGATGAAAAGGAAGTTTGATAAGAAAGTTGTACAAAGGAAATTTGAGGTTGGTGATGAAGTTTTAACACTTCTACTGGTCCCTGGTTCTTCCCTCCAGGCAAAATTCAGTGGTCCATACACAGTACAGGCAAAATTGAGTGACACGGATTATGTCATAGACACCCCAGAGCAAAGGAAAAAGTGTCATGTGTGTCATATCAATATGATAAAGCCTTACTTTGCTTGTGGTGTGTCAACAGTTGCGACTGTGGGGTGCCAGTTTCCAAAACCCAGTATGACCCAGTAAGTGATGGTTTAGTTTTCGGTTTTGCTGAGGGCTGCGCATGACTTAGAAACTCTGAAATCCTAAGTGATCTGAGGTCACATTTAAAGGATTTAGATGATGTTGTTCAAAATGATGTGTGTCAGTTGATTGAGAATAATCCTACTCTTTTCTCTGACACTCCTTACCATACCACCGTGCTGGAGCATGATATCGATGTGGGGGACCACCCTCCAATCAAACAGCATGCCTACCGGGTGAATCCCACTAAACGTGTTCTTTTCCAGACAGAAGTTTCTTATCTGTTGGAAAATCGTCTTGCTGTTCTTAGCTCTACTGCAGGGGTGTCAAACTCAAATACACAGTGGGCCAAAATTCTAAACTGGAACAAAGTCGCGGGCTAACGTTAATATTTATTGAAATATATTTATTCCTCCAGATACGGATTTTCGGAAGGTGAACAGCGTGACCAAACCTGACTCCTATCCTCTTCCCAGAATGGAAGATTGTGTCGATGGGGTCGGTTCTGCGAAATTTGTTACTAAGCTGGATTTGTTGAAGGGCTATTGGCAAGTTCCTCTACCATCACATGCAGCCGACATCTCTGCTTTTGTTACTCCTGACCATTTTCTTCAGTACACTGTCATGCCTTTCGGGTTGCGCAATGCCCCCGCCACATTCCAACGCCTTATGAATATTGTGCTGGGAAGCGTTTGCAATTGTGAAGTGTATCTGGATGATATTGTCGTCTACTCAGACACCCGGTCAGAGCATATGAAAAAAGGCTCTTCAACTGGTGGGGGAGATTGTCACATCTTGCAGGAGCTTTCCTTTCTTCAGGAACTCTCTCTGCAGGAAGGGGAGATACAGGAGAGGTGGAGGAAGATCTCAGCCTGGGTGTCTATTGTCTTATGTAGTCTGGAAGATGAGTGGATGGTGGGGTGGGTGCAGTTTTCTCTGTGGTGGGGTTGGGTGGACTGTCCCGGGCTCTGTGGGGCCGGGAGGCGCTGCTGCACTGGGCCCCGGTCTGGATGGGTCTGGGCCCCCTTTCCCTGGCGGGTCGCGGAGTATGGGGGTGCCTACTGGGGTCAGCGGGGGAGCTGACCCCAGTAGGCACTGGGGTGCAGAGGAGGCCACCCCCTCTGTCCCCTTCTGGCTGCCTGTGCCTCAATTTTATCCCACAACTTAGACATTCACATTACTCACACTCTCATTACACATACATATAGGATCTTGGGGGTGGGCATGCTACACGGACTCCAAAAGACCATCAGGGTGTACACCTCACCCCTGGCGTCGTTGCCCACCCCTCAATTTTAAATACACGTAGACATTGAGGGCTAGCAGGAGGTACTATGCGCTTACCTGCTGCTCTCTGGCAGGTAGCTCCATGCCCTCCTGGGTTTTAAATGCACCTTAGAACACACATGCATCAACACTACAATGAGCGGGTGGAGGGAGGTTTGGAGTCTTCTCCCACCCCCATTCTCTGCGACCTGCTGGAGCGGGGGGGGCTAGGAGGAGGAGTTGGCCGTCCGACTGCGGTCTGGAATGTGGGGCCTCCCTGCTGCTGCGGAGTCGGGGCGGTCTGCCTCTCCCCACCGCAGGGAAAAGGGTAACACCACCTGGGTCTGGGTGCAGTTCCCCCCTCCAGGGGCAAGGGTACCTAGACCCGGTTCGTAGAGTACGCTTGGAGAGTGTGATCGTGTGTACAGCGTCTCTTTATGTCTGTCTCCACGTTGGTTGAGTGTGGAGTAAGTGCATATGAGAGCATGAGGGTGGGAATGGATGTTTGCTACAGAGAGGCCAAGTACAGGTTCACTAAAGAAGTGGACATTGCCAAACATCAGCACTCTGAGAAGATGCAGCAGCAGATCTCAGAGAATGACTCGGCCTCTGTGTGGAAAGGTTTTAGGAATATTACAAACTACAAGCCTAAAACCCCCCACTCCACTGATGACTTGCTCTTAGCCAACACCCTTAACAACTTCTACTGCCGTTTTGACGAGCCATCAGGCAGCCTTCACACCTCCAACGACCCCAACAATAGAGGCACTTTGGACACTCATTCCCCCACCTCTCCCCCCTCCACAGAGCCATCACCACCTTCAAACTGTTCACCTGCAACACCCGCCCCCTCACCCCACACAAAAGAGGATTTCACACCACCTCCTCCAACCACAACTCTTCATATTCATGAAGCAGATGTGAGGAAGCAGTTTAGGAGTCTGAATGCTCGGAAAGCTCCCGGCCCAGACGGTGTGTCTCCTGCCACCCTCAGACACTGTGCAAACGAGCTGGCCCCAGTGTTTTCTGGCATCTTCAACTCCTCACTGCAGGCATGTCATGTGCCTGCCTGCTTCAAGTCCTCTACCATAATCCCTGTCCCCAAGAAACCTAGGATCACTGGACTAAATGACTACAGACCCGTGGCTCTGACATCTGTGGTCATGAAGTCATTTGAGCGCCTAGTTCTCTCCCATCTCAAGACCCTCACGGCCCCCCTCCTGGACCCCCTGCAGTTTGCATATAGAGCCAACAGGTCTGTAGACGACGCCATCAACATGGCCCTACACTTCATCCTGCAGCATCTGGACTCCCCAGGAACCTACGCCAGGATCCTGTTTGTGGACTTCAGCTCTGCCTTCAACACCATCCTTCCAGACCATCTCCGAGGCAAGCTTTCCCAGATGAATGTGCCTGATCCCATCTGCCGGTGGATCACTGACTTCCTGACGGACAGGAAGCAGCACGTGAGGCTGGGAAAGAATGTCTCGGACTCCCGGACCATCAGCACCGGCTCCCCTCAGGGCTGTGTTCTTTCTCCTCTGCTCTTCTCCCTGTACACCAACTGCTGCACCTCCACCCACCAGTCTGTCAAGCTAATCAAGTTCGCAGATGACACCACCGTCATTGGGCTCATCTCGGACGGGGACGAGTCTGCCTACAGGAGGGAGGTTGAACGTCTGGTGTCCTGGTGCAGCCACAACAACCTGGTGCTGAATGCCCAGAAGACAGTGGAGATTATTGTGGACTTCAGGAAGCACACAGCCCCACTCCCCCCCATCATCCTGACTGACACCCCCATCACCTCTGTGGACTCATTCCGCTTCCTGGGTACCACCATCACCCAGGACCTGAAGTGGGAGCCCACCATCACCTCCGTCATCAAGAAAGCCCAGCAGAGGATGTACTTCCTGAGGCAGCTGAAGAAATTCAACCTGCCAACACGGACGATGATGCAATTCTACACTGCAATCATCGAGTCCATCCTCACCTCCTCCATCACCGTGTGGTACGCTGGAGCCACTATCAGGGACAAACAGAGACTGCAGCGTGTTGTGCGCTCTGCTGAGAAGGTGATTGGCTGCAGACTCCCATCTCTGCAGGACCTGTACACCTCCAGGACACTGCGGCGTGCAGCCCGGATCTCAGCTGACCCTTCTCACCCTGGACACAGTCTGTTTGACCTGCTCCCCTCAGGCAGGAGGCTCCGGTCCATTCGCACCAGAACCTCTCGCCACAAGAACAGTTTCTTCCCCTCTGCTATTGGACACATGAACAATAACCACATGATTGTCCCCGCCACTAACACATGACCCTACGCTGTGTCACTGCATCATTTCATGTTTGGCACTGATCACCACCTGCACTCATGTATATATCTTTCTACGTAGCACTCATAATTCTTATTCTCATGTATATATCTCATGTATATCTCATGCACATATCTTTCTTTCTACATAGCACTTTAATTCTTATTGTCTGCACTGAAGCACCGCAGCAATTTCCTAATGTTGTAAACCTCAACATCTGGCAATAAACCCATTCTGATTCTGATTCTGATTCTGATTCTGATTTGTGTCTGTGTGTGCCTGTTTGTCTGTGTCTATATGTCAGGTTGGGTATCAGACGCCACCTCTCTGGGGACATCTCAGGCCCTCCAAGGTTTGGAGGTCTATCTCCCCCCACCACCACTTCCCCTGCCAGTGGCGGACTCCCTCAGACATCGGTGCGTTAGTGGTTCTTTGTGTCTGGGGATGGGCATCCAGGTACACACCGGCTCACTCCTTGGCGCCGCTTATTGGGGCCTGGAGCCTGGGGCTCGCTCGGGCCACTTCGGAGGTGGGGTGCCCCCGACCTCTCAGCCTGGGGCTCGGTCACTCAGGCACAGCTGGCTGCCGGCGGAGCTCACGGGCGCGTCACTGCAACCCCCCCTGCCTTATGCTCCGCTGCTGCTGAGTGAGCCCTCATCTGGGACTCTCCTCAGCTCTTTCTGGGACAGTGGCGCGGCTGCCCCTCTGTTAGTCTTCCTTGGTCTCTTGTGTTCTGGGGGCCTCTGGATGTCTGGAGTTTTGATCTCCTCCATACCTGCTTCATGCCCTGGAGGACGGGGCTGTGGCCCCCCCACACCCTCTAGCAGATCATTACATGAAGGAACCTTTAAAAAAAAAAAAACAAGCGCGTCCATGCTCACAGGTGTACACACGGGTGATCACACCCACAAACTACACCCTTTTTGGCTCCTACCTCAAAGCACACTGTGTTCTGTTGATCTTATGTGCTGCACAATAATGTTTAATATTTAGTATTTACTGTCATATTCCCATATATCATTGTGATGTTGTTTATTCTATTACTCTTGTTCTCTTCTGCTTGTTTTCTTTTTTCTTTCTCAACAGGTGATCCAGGTGATCGATATATGCATTTTCTTTTTCTTTTCTTTTTTTTTTCTGCCCATTCTGTTGGTTTTTGTTTTTTGCCCTTCTCCCCTGTCCCTCTTCTCAGCTGTTTCTCTTTCCCTCTTTCTTTCTCCCCTTTTTTCTCCCAGTCAAGTCTGTCCCGTATTCAGCAAGTGAAAATAAAATAAACAATAAAAAGTGAATCAAATGGACCATTATGGCAAGGCTGGGATGGTCAATTTGGTAAAGTAAATCCATTGGGCATCTTTCTTTGCCTTTAGACAATAATTCTGATGCAAAAGAGCCAAACGGGACAGGCAAAAAAAAAAAAAAAAAAAAAAAAAAGCATGTGAAAACACTCACAGATGTGTTCCATCGCTTGCAAAGGGCATCCCTCACCCTCAATCTCGCCAAGTGTGATTTTTGGCAAAGCCACAGTGACGTATCTAGGGAAACAGGTGGGTCAGGGACAAGTGTGCCCTATTTTGGCGAAAATCCAGGCCATACTGGATTTTCCTGCCCCTCGTACTAGGCGTGAGCTCCGCCATTTTCTTGGCATGGTGGGCTACTACCGGGGTTTCTGTCGAAATTTTCATAGAAGTGGTCGCACCCCTCACTAGCCTCACTACTGTGTTAAAACCTTTCGTGTGGTCCTCTGCGTGTCAGAGTGCGTTCCAGGCTGTTAAAACTCTCCTTTGCAGTGCACCAGTGCTGGCTGCCCCTGATTTTGCACGTCCTTTTAAATTAGAGGTAGATGCCTGCGGAGCAGGTGCCGTATTGCACCAAGATCAACATGGTGTGGATCACCCAATCGGCTATTTCTAAAAGAAATTCAATGTCCATCAGCAAAGGTACAGCACAATTGAAAAAGAGGCCCTTTCCCTGCTGTTCGCATTGCAGCATTTTGAGGTACGTCAGTTCCAGCCCCTCACCTGTGATAGTTTATACCAGCCACAATACCCTGGTGTTCTTAATGCGAATGCAGAACTAAAACCAAAAGCTCATGAGATGGTCTCTCCTGGTGCAAGATTTCATCCTGGAAATTCGCCATGAAAAGGGTACAGAAATGTATTAGCGGATGGACTATCACGTATTTTCCTTTAATCGTAACTGTCAAAACATCTACAAACGAGACATTTTGATTTTGGGAAGGGGGGTGTTACGGCCTGTGGCCATAAGAAGTCTGTGTGAGCTGCTGTGTTTATGTCTCTTAACTGTGTCTCAAGATTCTCTGCAGGTCCTTCCCCTAATGAAGAGTAGTGGGCTGCTGATTGGACCATGGAGCACGTGACTGCGTTCAAAAAGCCACTCTGACAGCTGCCGGGAGAGAGAGAGAAGCGAGCGAGCAGTTTTGACAGCAGACGTGGACCTGGCCCTGGTTTCCAACTTTTTGGGTTACTTTGTATCTGTGTAAGCGTGCTCTGTGAGAGCCGCCACTGGTGTATAAACTCAGTGCTTATGCATGCATAGGCTGAAGCTAAAGGGGTGAGCCGCCTTTTCTTTTGAACTGTTTTCTCCGGTTTCTGGGCTAGGAAGTTTAGTTAGTTTTCTCTGGCGGGACTTAATTGGTTTTGTTTATTAGTTTGGCCTGGGTTCACCCTGGAGCTATGCTTCCTGACATTAAATAAAATCACCTTTTTACTCATAACTGGTTTTCAGCTCTTTTGTTTGGGAACCAGGACGGGTACTTGCTTCTCTCTCCTCCAACCTTATGTGCGTCTCTACATGCCTAGGCTAGGGGTGTAACAGTGTACTCTCCACAATGCAGCTGTAGAACCTGCTGAGGATCATGGCCGACATACCAGATTTCCTCGGCCTCCTCAGGAAATACAGCCGCTGCTGAGCCTTCTTGACCAACTGTGTGGTGTTCAGTGTCCAGGTGAGGTCCTCACTGATGTAGACACCCAGGTACCTAATGCTGCTCACCCTCTCCACTTCAAGGCCCCAGATAGACAGCGGCTGGTGAGGCCTCCTCTTTTTCCTTGTGTCCACATTCACCTCCTTTGTCTTGTCAGTGTTGAGGATGAGGTTGTTGTCCTCACACCATGACACTAGACCGACCACATCTCTCCTGTAAGCCGTTTTTTTCCCTCCAGTGATGTGACAGATCACTGCAGTGATCTTCAGTATGATGTTATCCCTATTAGAGGCGACACAGTAGTGGGTGTACAGGGTGTAGAGGATGGAGCTGAGGAAGCAACCCTGTGGGATGCCAGTGTTTGTAATAATGCTGGCTGAAGTCCTGTTGCCAATCCCGACGGTTTGGGGCCTGCCAGTCAAAAGGTCCTGTAGCCAGTCACATAGGGTGGGGTTCAGGCTGAGTTTGTGTGGGATGACAGTATTGAAGGCGGAGCTGTAATCAACAAAAAGTACCCTGATGTATGAGTCTTTCTTTTCCAGATGGGAGAGGGAATAGTGAAGGGAAGCAGCGATTGCGTCTGATGTGTACCTATTGAGCCGTTAGGCATACTGCAGGGGATCCAGAGTGTCTGAGATGTTGCTCTGGATGTAGGCCAGCACCACTCTCTTGAAGCACTTTGGAATGATTGGAGTCAGTGCAACTGGTCTATAGTCATTTAGGCAGGTGGCTGAGAATTCTTGGGAAGAGGGATGATGGTTGTGGTCTCAAAGCATGTGGGGAAAGTACTCTGGCTGAGGGAGAGTTTGAAGATGGAAGTGAGAACATCAGCCAGCTCGTTAGCACATGCTTTAAGATCTATCTAAGATCTATCTATATTTAAAAAAAAACGTCATTTTCTTTCTCTTTTTCCCCTCCTGCTTGTCAGCTGAGATATTGCTTAGACATTATTACACATATACTGTAATAACCACAAAAAAAAATATTAAACATAATTGTCTGTGAAGGTTCTCAGTCATCCAGGTCATTGTAGTCAAAGGAGCTTGCAAAGAAAAGCGTCTGGACTTCTTTATTAACTTGCTTGAAGACGTTTCACCTCTCATCCGAGAAGCTTCTTCAGTTCGAGGGTCAAATGGTGGAGAGTCCCAGATTTAAACCAGGTTTAAGACTTTCGGACTGCCTCGAAGAGATTCTGGCAAACCATCAGGCGTCTCAGTAGGGGAAAGCGGTGCTCTACCTGCACTGTGTATAGTGCTGGCGGAGTGCTGCTGACGTCGACTGAGAAAATTGTCAGGCGGTGGAAGGAATACTTTGAGGACCTCCTTAATCCCACTGACACGACTTCCGAGGAGGGAGCAGAGTCTGGGGGGAGGGGAGTGGGGGTGGGGGAGTGGAGTGTTTCAGTTTGCCATCTTGGGGAGAAATCAACACACATGGGTGTATGTCCTTTGTTGCTGACATTTATTGATAAAAACAGTACAAAAAACCAACCATTTGTACACATATTTACAAATAATTCAACATTGTCAGCAATCACTCACAATCCTGGCACTGCCATGGTACCTGTAGTCTGCATTTACCACATGTGTATCTTTTGCAGTGAACACATCGCACAGTGGCCTGATTTTTCTTGCATTTGTGTTTGACCTGACACGTGGCTCTTTTTCCAGGGCTAGGTGTGGAGGGTTCTGCCCGAAGCAACTGATCTTTTCTTGCCTTCTTCGCAGCTACATGAGAGTGAGCCAACTCTGTTGCAAGCGCCACCAGGAAGTCCACCCGTCTTTCCTTCGTCCCGGTGCATGCTTGATACAGCACATGTGCATTCAGTGCTGCCATGTCAATCATGTTATAAAACACGGCGACTGGCCAGCGCCGTGTTCCTTTGCGGACAGTGTACTCCCGAACCATCTGGTCCATCACATCCACGCCACACTTTGTTTTGTTGTAAAGGGTGACAGTGTTTGGCTTCCTTTTGGTGGTGTTATCAGTCTGAACCACGCTGTGCATGCTGCTAAGAATATAGACTGTCTTCTTCCGTTTGGCCGCATACGCCGTCAGCGTGGCAGCAGAGGTTGAAAACACCTAAGAAATAAGATAAATTGTTATTTTCATAGCCCTTTTACACACAATGAAACACATAAACATAGAACCACAAAAGACCTGCAACATACCTGAGTGGTGAATACATTGCGATCTGTCTGTCTAGTGGATTGAGGAATTTCCCTGTGAATCCTGTTGACTGTGCCGAGGATGGTGGTTTTCCGTCTAAGAAGTTTTTGTGCCAGTGAAAGCGATGTGAAAAAATTGCCCGTGGTAACATTTCTGCCCTTGTCTAGGAATGGTTCCATCAGCCTCATTACTACATTTTCAGAAAGTCTCTCCCCAGTGGGACGACTGGGGTCCTTGCCAAGATATGGGAAGACATTGCAAATGTACTTGGATTTTAGGTCGCAAGCCACCCAAAACTTGATCCCAAACTTGTCAGGTTTACTTGCAATATACTGCAGGAAACAGCACCGAGTCTTTGATGGGAAAAGCTGTTCATCAATGGTGATATGTAGACCAGGGTTGTAGCACGTGATGCAGTTGGTGACAAATGATCCCCACACACTGGAAATTGCAGCAAACTTGTCAGTCTTTGCTCGATCACAGCGGGTGGACTTGTCATCAAAGCGTAGGTGTTGCATGATGTTTTGGAAGCGGTTTCGTGCCATAATTCCAATTATCTGTGGGTTTCCCAGGTTTGCTGACCAGCAGTCATTTACAGATGGAAGCCTGCAAACCCCCCGCAAGATCACAATTGCAATAAATGCCATTAGTTCAGGGAGGTCCATGAACCAATGAACATGCTCCGTTTGCTGTGCATGTTGAATAGTCCATTCTTGAATGCTACGAAGCTGGTCAAGAGTGACAAAACACAGGAAGCTCTGAAGGCGACTCGAGATACTTCTCCTGGCCTTAGCCGTTGGCTCTCCATCTGCAGCGTACGCTTCTATTGGGGTGAAAGGGAGACAGGTCCCCACATGTTCTTCACGCCACACTGACAAGTTTGGGATCAAGTTTTGGGTGGCTTGCGACCTAAAATCCAAGTACATTTGCAATGTCTTCCCATATCTTGGCAAGGACCCCAGTCGTCCCACTGGGGAGAGACTTTCTGAAAATGTAGTAATGAGGCTGATGGAACCATTCCTAGACAAGGGCAGAAATGTTACCACGGACAATTTTTTCACATCGCTTTCACTGGCACAAAAACTTCTTAGACGGAAAACCACCATCCTCGGCACAGTCAACAGGATTCGCAGGGAAATTCCTCAATCCACTAGACAGACAGATCGCAATGTATTCACCACTCAGGTATGTTGCAGGTCTTTTGTGGTTCTATGTTTATGTGTTTCATTGTGTGTAAAAGGGCTATGAAAATAACAATTTATCTTATTTCTTAGGTGTTTTCAACCTCTGCTGCCACGCTGACGGCGTATGCGGCCAAACGGAAGAAGACAGTCTATATTCTTAGCAGCATGCACAGCGTGGTTCAGACTGATAACACCACCAAAAGGAAGCCAAACACTGTCACCCTTTACAACAAAACAAAGTGTGGCGTGGATGTGATGGACCAGATGGTTCGGGAGTACACTGTCCGCAAAGGAACACGGCGCTGGCCAGTCGCCGTGTTTTATAACATGATTGACATGGCAGCACTGAATGCACATGTGCTGTATCAAGCATGCACCGGGACGAAGGAAAGACGGGTGGACTTCCTGGTGGCGCTTGCAACAGAGTTGGCTCACTCTCATGTAGCTGCGAAGAAGGTAAGAAAAGATCAGTTGCTTCGGGCAGAACCCTCCACACCCAACCCTGGAAAAAGAGCCACGTGTCAGGTCAAACACAACTGCAAGAAAAATCAGGCCACTGTGCGATGTGTTCACTGCAAAAGATACACATGTGGTAAATGCAGACTACAGGTACCATGGCAGTGCCAGGATTGTGAGTGATTGCTGACAATGTTGAATTATTTGTAAATATGTGTACAAATGGTTGGTTTTTTGTACTGTTTTTATCAATAAATGTCAGCAACAAAGGACATACACCCATGTGTGTTGATTTCTCCCCAAGATGGCAAACTGAAACACTCCACTCCCCCACCCCCACTCCCCTCCCTCCAGAATTCCTACTTAACAGCCTAATATACATATGAATGACTAGCCAATTTAGCTTCCACTTCCACCATTTGACTGCTCTCCGTGTTTTATAGGTAGGAATCCCTAAAATGATGGCTCGCGGGGGTTTAAGTGTCAACTAGCACCGGTGTTCACGGAGATCTTCAACCTCTCCCTGGCCCAAGCTGTGGTTCCCACGTGCTTCAAACAGTCCATTATTGTCCCTGTTCCAAAGAAACAACAGCCCGCTTGCCACAATGACTACCGTCCAGTAGCACTGACTTCAATTGTGATGAAGTGTTTTGAAAGACTGATGAGAGATCACATCACTTCTTCACTTCCTCCCACCATCGACTCACTTCAGTTTGCTTACCGGACTAATCGTTCCACAGACGATGCCATATCTCACCTGCTCCACACATCCCTGAGTCACCTGGACACTGGCAGAGGGAATTATGTTAGGATGCTGTTCGTGGACTACAGTTCAGCATTCAACACAATAATTCCCTCTAAGCTTTTCACCAAGTTGACGGATCTAGGACTCAGCTCATCACTGTGTCAGTGGATCCTCAACTTCCTCACAGACAGACCGCAATCAGTGAGGGTGGGAAAACAAGTCTCCCCCTCCATCTCACTCAGCACTGGAGTGCCTCAGGGCTGTGTTTTAAGCCCCCTGCTGTACTCACTGTACACTTATGACTGTGTAGCCACATCCGACACCACCTCCATTGTCAAGTTTGCTGACGACACTGCTGTTGTGGGCCTGATCTCCGACAACATCGAGACGGCCTACCTGGAGGAGATTAGGAACCTGGAGACCTGGTGCCAGGAGAATAACCTCCTCCTAAACATCAGCAAGACTAAGGAGCTGATCGTGGACTTCACTACAAAGCAGGCGAGGAATTACAAACCCCTCATCATCAGTGGCACGCCAGTGGAGAGAGTGGACAGTTTCCGATACCTGGGTGTCCACATCACTCAGGACCTGTCATGGTCCTGTCACATCAACACCCTGGTTAAGAAAGCCCGTCAGCGTCTCTTCTTCCTCAGAAGACTTAGAGACTTCCATCTGCCACTGAAGGTGCTCAAGAACTTCTACTCCTGCACCATCGAGAGCGTCCTGACGTCAAACATCTGCACCTGGTTTGGGAACAGCACCAAGCAGGATAGACGAGATCTGCAAAGGGTGGTGCGCTCGGCAGAACGCATCATTCAATCAGAGCTCCCTGACCTGCTGTCCATCTACACCAAGCGGTGCAAGTCCAAAGCTAGGAAGATTATGATGGACCTCTCCCATCCCAACAATGGACTCTTCTCACTGTTGAGGTCTGGGAAGCGCTTCTGCTCCCTTAAGGCCAAAACAGAGAGAATGAAGAGGAGCTTCTTCCCCCAGGCTATTCGGGGCCTGAACCAGGTGTAGGACTGGACTCTCCCAAACACGTCACTATAAGACTGGACTCTCACACACGTCACCACACGCACCACCACACATTTCCTATAATCCTATAATTCCTATAATTTATAATCCTTATCTTCATAATCTCTTCTGCTATTTGCACATTCTTTACTGCAAATTCCTAAGTTAATTTGTAAATTTTTGTAGTAAATTGTAAATATTGTAGAACTTTTCTTCTGTCATTTAATGGTCGGGCATTGTACAGCTACAAGCATTTCACCCCCATGTCATACTGTGTATGGTTGTGTGTGTGTGACAAATAAAATTTGAATTTGAATTTGAATTTGAAAAGGGGATGACCCGCCAATTTCCAGGGGCGAGGTCACTGAGGTGGTTAAGCAACTCCTTGGTGGCAGAGTCCCTGGTGTGGATGAGGTCCGCCCTGAGTTCCTGAAGGCTCTGGACGTTGGAGGGCTGTCCTGGTTGACACGAGATCAGGGGCAGTACCCCTGGACTGGCAGACCGGAGTGGTGGTCTCCAGCTTTAAGAAGGGGGAACCAGAGGGTGTGTTCCAACTGCAGTGGGATCACACTCCTCAGCCTCCCTGGGAAAGTCTATGCCAGGGTGCTGGAAAGGAGAGTTGGACAAACTCTCCTTTCCAGCACCCTGGCATAGTCGAACCTCAGATACAGGAGGAACAATGCGGTTTTCGTTCTGGTCACGGAACACTGGACCAGCTCTTTATCCTCTCGAGGATACTTGAGGGTGCATGGGAGTTTGCCCAACCAGTCTACATGTGTTTTGTGGACTTGGAGAAGGAATTTGACCGTGTCCCTCGGGGTGTCCTGTGGGAGGTGCTGCGGGTGTATGGGGTGTCTGGCCCATTGCTACGGGTCATTCGATCCCTATACAACTGTTGCAAGAGCTTGGTTCGCATTGCCGGCAATAAGTCGGAGTCGTTCCCGGTGGGTGATGGGCTCCGCCAGGGCTGCCCTTTGTCACAGATTCTGTTCATAATTTTTATGGACAGGATTTCTAGGCGTAGCCAAATGGGGGTGGGCTTTCACTTTGGTGGCCTCAGAATCTCATCTTTGCTTTTCGTGGATGATGTGGTTCTGTTGGCTTCATTGGGTGAGGGCCTCCAGCTCGCACTGGAACAGTTCGCAGCCAAGTGTGAAGCAGCGGAAATGAGGATCAGCACCTTCAAATCTGAGGCCATGGTTCTCAGCCGGAAAAGGGTGAAGTGCCCACTCCGGGATGAGTTCCTGCCCCAAGTGGAGGAGTTCAAGTCTCTCGGGGTCTTGTTCGCGAGTGATGGGAGCCGGAGATCAACAGACGGATTGGTGCTGCGGCCGCAGTGATGTGGACGCTGCACCAGTCTGTCGTGGTGAAGAGGGAGCTGAGTGTAAAAGTGAAGCTCTGAATTTACTGGTCGATCTACGTCCTTACCCTCACCCATGGCCACGAGCTGTGGGTAGTAACTGAAAGAACGAGATTGCAGATACAAGCGGCGGAAATGAGCTTCCTCCGAAGGGTGGCTGGCCTCTCCCTTAGAGATAGGTTGAGAAGTCCAGCCATCCGGGAGGGGCTCAGAGTAGAGCCGCTGCTCCTCCACATTGAAAGGAGCCAGCTGAGGTGGTTCGGGCATCTGAAAAGGATGCCTCCTGGGCACCTCCTGGGTGAGGTGTTTTTCCCACTGGGAGGAGGCCCCGGGGCAGTGATACTGTGATAGAGAAAATATCATAAAACATCCCTAAAAATTGATTCTGTTCATCTGGACGTAGCATTTTCAGTGGGAGAAACATTTCGTCACTCATCCAAGTGACTTCTTCAGTCTCAGCTGACTGCAGGTTTCCCCAATCTTATAAACAGTACATTTGCATAATGACTGAAACCAGCCCACTGAAGGAACAATGTGCTGCGAGGTCAGGTCCTTGATCATTAATATGCAAATTCTCATGAGCATTGATCAACCACCACTGATCAATGCCCATGAGTACCATTCACAGAGAGTTGAAAGGCTGCAATTGTAGCCTTGGCAGCATTGTAAGATGGTGACAGATGTACCCTTAGGCCCCCTCCTCGATTCAGAGATGGTCTTTCCCTTTTCATGTAAATGGCCTCCTTGACTCCACGCTCAAACCAGCATTTCTCCCTGTCCAGGATGTGTACATCCTCATCATTGAAAGAGTGTCCACTGCATTGGCCTGTAGGTGTAAGTAGACTGCAGAGTCCTGGCCTGACGAGGTAGCTCTTCTGTGTTGTGCAATCCGCTTAGCCAGAGGTTGTATAAATCCTGCCAATCCTCCTGGCAATTAACACCGATCCTTGGGGTGGACCAATTTTTGGCGCAGCGTGCTTTGAGGTTTAAAAGCCACAGAGATGCGGTGTTTAGAAAAAATGCGTCTCAACTGTTTCGATACTCCTGACACATATGGGATCACTACAGGTTTTCGCTTGGGCAGCGGTTGTCCTTCTCTCCTGGATCACCTGGAGCTTTCTTTTGGCGCCTTCCCAGGTTTGACAAAAGTCCAGCTGGGATAACCACATTTACTCAGGGCCTTCTTGATGTGCTGTTCTTCTGCCTCCCTGGCCACTGTGTCTGTGAAGATGGTGTTCACTCTGTGTTGTAGCGTCCTGATGACACCCAGTTTGTGCTCCAGTGGATGATTAGAGTCAAACCTTAAATACTGATGTGTAGGTTTACAGTACACATGAGCTTTTAAATGTCCCCCATTACTGATGGAAATCTCACAGTCTAAGAAGGCTAACCTGCCACTTTTCATATCCTCCCTGGTGAATTTGATGTGTCGGTCCATCGAGTTAATGTGATCCGTGAATTGTGGTACGTCCTGAGATTTGATTTTTACCCAGGTGTCATCCACATACCTGAACCAATGGCTTGGTGGTGTTCCAGGGTAGGATAACAAAGCTTTTCCACTTCTTCCATGTACAAGTTTGCGACGAAGGGTAAAACTGGGGAACCCATGGCACACCCATGTTTCTGCCTGTAGAGCTGACCCTTGTTTGTGAAATAGGTAGAGTTGGATGTCTCGAGACCGGTCTTGGTCTCGAGACCGGTCTCGAGACTACTTTTACGTGGTCTTGGTCTCGTCTTGGTCTCGACGTACTTTGGTCTTGGTCTTGTCTTGGTCTCGCTGTCTCGGTCTTGCTGTCTCAGGTCAACATAGTGGTCAGGAGATTTGGAGTCAACAGTATCCATGACACACAGCGTAACGTTCGATAATGTATCATGCGCAAAAGCTTTAGCTCTGAGAGCGGTGCTTAGAGAGTGCTTTGTAGTGAATCAGAATAGTTGACTCCCATTGAGCGAGAGCCGGCTCCTCAATTAATTTCCTTTCGCTGCTCAGCTGTCACACAGCGACACACAGTGGCTCAGCCATGCTCAAATCCCTCCACATTGTGGCATTTTATTATTTCGCCTTTCGCGCCCTTCAAACACAACTAAATGCAACTCGTTAGATTGAGCAGTATGCCCGGTCAGTAAGTTACAGAAATGTCAGCGACTTCGTCTGTCATAAAGTTTTTTTAAGGTTTTTTTTTTGCGCCTGTCCCGTTTGGCTCTTTTTCCATCAGAATTATTGTCTAAAGGCAAAGAAAGATGCCCAACGGATTTACTTTACCAAATTGACCATCCCAGCCTTGCCGTAATGGTCCATTTGATTCACCTTTTATTGTTTATTTTATTTTCACTTGCTGAAGAGGAGAAAGAAAGAGGGAAAAAGAAACAGCTGAGAAGTGGGACAAGGGCAAAAAACAAAAACCAACAGAATGGGCAGAAAAAAAAAGAAAAAAAATGCATCTATCGATCACCTGGATCACCTGGCAGCTGGAGATGGGGAGGGAAGGAAGGGAGGGACAAGTGACCCCTCCCTGGGGCCAGCTCCCCCGCTGACCCCAGTAGGCACCCCATACTCCGCGACCCGCCAGGGAAAGGGGGCCCAGGCCCATCCAGACCGGAGCCCAGTGCAGCAGCGCCGCCCGGCCCCACAGAGCCCGGGACAGTCCACCCAACCCCACCACAGAGAAAACTGCACCCACCCCACCATCCACTCATCTTCCAGACTACATGAGACAATAGACGCCCAGGCTGAGATCTTCCTCCACCTCTCCTGTATCTCCCCCTCCTTTTTTTTTTTCTTTAGCCATCAGAATTCATTATATTGTCATATAATGAATGAGGCTAAATAGGAAGACTTCAACCAAATCTGCAAACTTTTAGAATTACAAGTTTTGACAGTTTGAATATAACTAAAGAAAAGTTTAAACAGTTTCTTGAAGTGGTTTTAAACTATCATGCATTAAACTAAATGATGGTTTTTGACTTTTAATAAACAATGCTAATTTAGCTGATTAACTGTGGTTTCTGCCTCACCTATAAATGTCATGAAACTGTTATAAAAAGCTTATACTGCTACCTACACTGATGTAAATGACATCTTCAGATAAACAGTGTCAGTGTCATGAATCCCAGAGAATGTGTAGAAGAATGGACCTGTTTTATTTGTTTCTATAGATTTCTGAAACAGCTTACCGTAATAAAACTAGTAAGATCTGTTTTGTTTTTTGTTTTTTTGGGTTTTTTTTGTGTCCCGTTTGGATCTTTAGCCATCAGAATTGTTGTCTTAAGGCCAAGAAAGATGCCAAGCGTATTTATTTTACCAAGTGGATCATCATGGCCTTGCCATATTGGTCCATTTGGTTGACCTTTATTATAATTATGAATTTATTTTATTTTCAGTTCCTACAAACGGGACAGACATGACTGGGGGATAGGACAGGGAGAAAGAATGAAAGAAAGAGAGGGAGAGAAAGAAAACCAAAGGGGAGAAGAGACGGTGAGAAGGGGGGGAAGAAAGAAAACAAAAAAACAAAAAAACAAAAAACAAACAAAACACCTGGGTCACCTGTATGGAGAAAAAAAACAGAAGAGAAAGCAAACAACAAAGAGCAACATAATAAAAAAAACAGCACCATCACAATAAACTAGCTAGCAGTAAATATCAGTAGATACTAAATAATAAACGATATTGTGCAGCACGCAAGATAGACAGCGCACAATGTGCTTTGAGGCAGCAGCCAAGAAAGCTGTAGTCCGCGTCTGTGAATACCCGTGTGTACACCTGTGTGCATACCTGTGTGGATCAGCATGCTTGCATTCCAAAGGTTTCTCCATGTAACGATCTGCTAGGGAGTGTGGGGAGCCATAGCCCCGTCCACCAGGGTATGAAGCAGGTATGGAGGAGATCAAAACTCCAGACATCCAGAGGCCCTCAGAACACAAGTATCTCCCCCTCCTGCAGAGAGAGTTCCTGAAGAGAGGAAAGCTCCTGCAAGATGTGACAACCTCCCTCACCAGTTGAAGAGCCCCCCAGGTGGCTCGACGCACCGGCGGCACCCTGCGCCAGGGCTGGGCCCCCATGCACCCACCCGCCCACAACCCCGGCAACACACCAACCAGGACCCATCACGCCCATCCCGGACCCACCCAGGGGCAGCCAGGCTACCAGGTCAGTAACCCACGTCCGTCAGCACAGACCCTCCCCTAGCTCCGCCTGTCATAAAGTTTGCGTTCATAGAACACAAAGAGTTTTTGGTAAATGCAAAAAAGAAGCATTCGGCAAAGTGCACGTTTTGCAAAGTCTCCTTGACCGAGACAGCCAGGACTACCTCAACCTTCACCAGGCAACTGGAGCGCAAACACCCTCAAAGGTAAGCTAGCCAGTAGCCATCTATCCATCTTCAAACTCTTCTAACTACCTTTCCAACCAGAGATTACCAGGTCATGTTTATGTAATATTGTTATTTATAATGTGTTCTTCAAACATTATAAATTATATAGGGACAGTTTTTTGCAACCGTCCCTGCAGACTTAACTTTAACTTAACGTTACGTTAAATGCTATGTACAGGTAGCTAGCGCTAGCAGTAGCTATCAGCTACTTAAACAATTTTCATTAACTTTAGGTATTTTGGTAAATTCATTGAGCAGAAATATATCGAAACCATTTCAGTGAGCACTTTAAGGGCCGGTATGGTGTGGTTTGTTCTGGACTTTAATGGGCATATTTATGTGGTTGCTGACTCGTAAGTAAGGATGGGCGTTTCAAGAGTGTCCCTATAACATTGCTCGGCTAACAGCGGCGTTCTCGACAGTGAAGCCCAGATCAGAGCGGTCTATGGCTCTGGTCCAGATAGCACGGATCGCAAAACTGAGTCCTAAGGTTCTTTAATCGAACTTAAGGACCTTTGACTATGACTTTCTTAGGTGTTTTCTACTATGTTGCCCTACTAAACCAGTCCAGTGTGTAGGGGCTATTTTAGCATTATTAGACACAGTTATTTTGTATTGGTGTAACTTCAGACTTTATTGAGTAGTTCATTTCTTGTCAATACAGCTGTGTCTGATAGCTGACTGGCAGGAGGAGGCTTAATGCAACCTGCAACGTTAATGCACAGACATTTTGTCTTTTGTAGATTCCATTCAACTGTTTTTCTGTTCTTGTTATTTAAGGTCTTGCAACCCTGAACACTCCAGTATTTTCATTATTACTAGTTGTGCCTAATGATCTATATGTGTCACACTGGATTAGATTAGGTTATTTTGTATGCAAAGGTCTGCCCTCATTGATAGGTTTAAAATTACTGTGCTTGTAAGATACAGTAGTTTTTGTGGTTGAATAGAAACCGATGTTTTACAGATTCTTATTTCCCTGTTTTGTAGGTACTTGGAGTACAAAGCAGGATCTGCAACATCAGTGATAGCGGTCAATCCCACACAGCCTCAATTATCATTGTTTGCTCCAAGCATCCACTTATTTTCCCCAAATTCACCCAGGCAACAGGCCATCACCCAGTCCATCCTCCAGGACCTTATAGTTGGATGCTCTCTCCCCCTGTCTATCGTTGAGAATCCACATTTTAGACACTTCCTGAATGTCTTGGATAGCAAATACACTCCTGTGTCTAGAACCACCTTGACAGAGAAGCTGATACCTCACCTTGTCACTAAATTGAAGGGTGACATAATCAAAGCCCTGGAAGTCCAGCCAAATGTAGCAATAACAACAGACCTCTGGTCTGACCGGAGGCTTTGTACTTTCCTGGGAGTTACTGCTCATGCTGCCTGCAAGAACAAGGACTCTTACAGTTTACAATCATTTTTGCTTGACTGTAGGCGTTTCACTGGGAAGCACTGCGGCTAACGAATCGCCTCAGCATTTTACAGAATAGTTGAGGAGTATGGCATTGGCCATAAAATAAGCTACATTCTGACGGATAATGCATCCAATATGAAGCGGGCCTTTAAAGTCAGGATGCCAGAAGTAGAGCACCCTGTAGGTGACAGCAGTGATGACCTCGATGATGAAACAATGTGGGAGGATGCAGAAGGTTCTGATCCATGGTCAACGGGTGAACGTCTTTATAGCTAGAGCCATTGCCAAAACCAGCAAGTTTACAAACCTGCTGCACAGCAGTAGTAACCACAAAGACTTGTTTGAGGCACACTTTGTCTCCAATAAGTCCATCCCAGCAGGAAACAACACCCGCTGGAATAGCATCTACAGACAGTTAAAGGCTCTGATCACACTTGACCACAGGGCCATCACTGAAATGTGCAGCAATACAGAGAATTTAGTGTTTTCAACCCGAGAGTGGGCTCAGCTGAAAGACCTTTGTGCTTTGCTTGAGCCTTTTTCTGATGCAACAGACCTTACAGAAGGTGATCATCAGGTGACTATTAGCATGGTGGTCCCCACTGTTCTGGACTTGAAGAATCATCTTATAAAGATGGAAGTACAAATGCCCCAGGCAGTAACTATAGTCAGGGCACTGAAAAGATCCTTAGAGAAACGGTTCTCTGGAATTTTCAGGCAGATTTGCATGGACGAAAAGGATCCAGAAGAGCCGTTTAGCCATCGGATCTACTTCCTTGCCACCATGCTCGACCCCCAGTTTGGACTGACCTGGGTAGATTTAGATGTCCAAAATGGTGAAACCGGACCAGTACTGAAGAGGTTCAGAGATGACCTTAAAAAGTCATTAATAGGTGACTGTATAATAATAATTTATTGTTATTGTTGTTTTTGTTGTTCCACTTATTATCACTGTCTTTGGTTTTATAGCATCATTAGAAGCATCCTGTCTAATCCTGTCTTTGTGTGTGTGTGTGCACCCTTTTCCAGACCTTTTGATCACAGAGGTAGACAGAGACGGACCTGCAGCACCAACAGAAGAAGACACAGAATTATCAGATAGTGACTCGAGCACTGATGCACAAATAAGCAAGTACCTAGACAGCATAAATGACTCTGACTGTGATGCACTCACCTTTTGGTCAAAAAACAAATAGCATTTCCCCAGTCTACACAGTGTTGCCTTGAAGGTCCTCTCTGTCCCTGCCTCTTCTGCCCCAGTTGAGAGGGTTTTTAGTAGAGGAGGCATTCTAATGAGACCCCACCGCGCACGGCTAGGCTATAAGATGTTGCAATCTTTAGTTTTCTTGAAGTGCAATCAATCACTGTTTTAAAATGTGAACTGTTTTCTCTCACTCCTCTCTGAAAATATGCTGTTTGTTCATTATATATTTGTTCATAAGATATTTGTTATTTGTTCATAATGTCTGTGTTCTATTGTTCCTGCCCTACTGAACAACAGGCTTGATTTCATTGGCAGTGTGTTGTAATCTCATGCCACTGAAAACATCAAGATGCCAGAATCTTTTAAGCACTTGTTCTTATTCTTATTAATGCACAATTTGTATTGGTATGTAATATTTGTAGTTTGCATCTGATTCATGTGAGGTGTGCACATGTCTTTATATTGTTTGATTACAGAATTTTACTTAAAATGGTTGTTTGACTAAATAAATGTGACCATTGACTTTTAAATAACATCTGCATATCACTTTGCGTTGACAGGCCTTATCCATTTTAGGGAAGTTGATATCATACAGTGTAATTTGGCTAGTACTACTACAATAGGACATGATGCAATTTCAAGTTTATAATCTTCAGTTTGATGTTACAATTTTATCTATATATAACGTATAACTGAAACCAGTTACATATTTCATATTTTACAGTTGTTGGAGGTGATCGCTGTTTTGTCAGATGACTTTGGGGCCAGTCAGTACCATCATGTCAGCCCTCAAAAGCACACAAAAGTTAGTCTTTTTTGTCCCGGTCTTGGTCTCGGTCTTGGTCTCGTCTCGACTTGGTCTTGGTCTCGGTCTTGGTCTCGATACCCTCTGGTCTTGGTCTCAGTCTTGGTCTCGATACCCTCTGGTCTTGGTCTTGTCTTGGTCTCGTATTAGGCGGTCTTGACTACAAGTCTAGAAATAGGTGTAATGAAGACACAGTTCCAAAAGCAAACTCACTTTGTCGATGCTGAGATTGGTTCTGTTGCTGAGGTTGGGGTCATCCTGTAATCGCTTACGGACTACCTCCAACGCTTCAATGAATAGGATGCAACATCGTACGAGACCATGGTTTCATCTGCCTCCATAATGACATCTCTCACCTTCTCAACAAAATCTTGGATGTGGATGTGGTGTTCAGAACTGCCTACCAACAGGTTGAGGATCGAAGCCACAAACTTAGAGATGTTATAGGTGACCGAGTTGATCAATCAGTCTTAAAGGTGCACCCTGTTTATGTGTCTTCGGTAAACCATACAGACTTCATCCAGACATCATAAAACATATTAATATGTGATTGAACTAATGAGAAATTGCTTTGAAGTAAAACAGTGTTTAAATTGAATGAAAGATTAAGAAAAGTACTGATTATAAATCCTGTTGAAGTAC
The DNA here is from genome assembly GCF_057382095.1 of Aulonocara sp. 'chitande type north' Nkhata Bay. Classification (NCBI taxonomy): domain Eukaryota; kingdom Metazoa; phylum Chordata; class Actinopteri; order Cichliformes; family Cichlidae; genus Aulonocara; species Aulonocara sp. 'chitande type north' Nkhata Bay. The sequence goes on from NC_141349.1 coordinate 3,178,842, forward strand.
AGCATATAAATCTATAAGACCCAGCTGAAAAGTATGTGAAGAACACACATATATCATTTAGCTGGCTGCTCAGCACCTGTATTACCTTCTGGAAGTGTTTTGCAGTGGCTGACCTTCATTCATCTTTATCATGGTTCCTTTTGGGTTAACAGGTGCTTGTAGCTGTTCTGTATGATAATAATAATATATTTTATTTATATTTTAAAATACCCAAGGATAGCATACAATAAATGAACAAAAAAACAGGAAATTTAATAGTGGCAATGTGATCACAGGGAAACAGCAGTTTTAAACAGATGGGTTTTGAGATTTATAAAGTGATAGTGAAGCAAGTGATGAAAGACAATTCACTGAAGAGACTTGACTGGCCCACAGGACTGATCACAAGGACTTTTCCAAGTGATGACGGAAAGGTAAGCAAGGTTGAGGTGAAACTGATTATTGTCGATACTGTTGACCATAATATTCTATTAGAGCGATTAGAACATGCTGTAGGTATCGCAGGTACTGAGCTGCAGTGGTTTGTATCATATCTATCTAATAGACTCCAATTTTTTAATGTAAATGGAGAGTCCTCTTCACACACTGAGGTCAGCTATGGAGTTACACAGGGTTCAGGGCTAGGACCAATTCTGTTTACATTATACATGCTTCACTTAGGCAGCAACATTAGAAGACATAGCATACATTTACACTGCTATGCAGATGACACCAAGCTCTATCTATCTATGAAGCCAGATAACACACACCAATTAGTTAAACTGCAGGAATGTCTTAAAGACATAAAGACCTGGATGGCCGCTAACTTTCTGCTTCTTAATTCAGATCAAACTGAGGTTATTGTACTCGGCCCTGAAAATCTTAGAAATATGGTATCTAACCAGATTCTTACTCTGGGTGGCATTACCTTGGCCTCCAGTAACACTGTGAGGAACCTTGGAGTCATTTTTGACCAAGAATATGTCCTTCAATGCACATATTAAACAAATATGTAAGACTGCTTTCCTCCATTTGTGCAACATTTCTAAAATTAGAAATATCCTGTCTCCGAGTGACGCTGAAGAACTAGTTCATGCATTTATTACTTCCAGGCTGGACGACTGTAATTCATTATTATCAGGAAGTCCTAAAAACTGAAAAGCCTTCAGCTAATCCAAAATGCTGCAGCAAGAGTCCTGACAGGGACTAGAAAGAGAGCATATTTCTCCAGTATTGGCTTCCTTTCATTGGCTCCCTGTTAAATCCAGAATTGAATTCAAAATCCTGCTCCTCACATACAAGGTCTTAAATAATCAGGCCCCATCTTATCTTAATGACCTTGTAGTACCATATCGCCCCATTACAGCACTTCGCTCTCACACTGCAGGCTTACTTGTTGTTCCTAGAGTATTTAAAAGTAGAATGGGAGGCAGAGCCTTCAGTTTTCAGGCCCCTCTTCTGTGGAACCAGCTTCCAGTTTGGATTCAGGAGACAGACACTATCTCTACTTTTAAGATTAGGCTTCAAACTTTCCTTTTTGCTAAAGCATATAGTTAGGGCTGGACCAGGTGACCCTGAATCCTCCCTTAGTTATGCAGCAATAGGTGTAGACTGCTGGGGGACTCCCATGATGCAGTGAATTTTTCCTTTTCAGTCACCTTTCTCACTCACTATGTGTTAACAGACCTCTCTGCATTGAATCGTACTTGTCTCTCTTCCACAGCATGTCTTTATCCTCTTTTCCTTCTCTCACCCCAACCGGTCGCAGCAGATGGCCCCGCCCCTCCCTGAGCCTGGTTCTGCTGCAGGTTTCTTCCTGCTAAAAGGGAGTTTTTCCTTCCTACTGTTGCCAAAGTGCTTGCTCATAGGGGGTCATATGATTGTTGGGTTTTTCTCTGTATCCATTATTGTAGGGTCTATCTTACAATATAAAGCGCCTTGAGGCAACTGTTGTTGTGATTTGGTGCTATATAAATAAAATTGAATTGAACTGAACTGTAACTAGGAACTAAGAAAACAAGAGCTAGGAAAACCAGGACTCTAGACTAACTTTTTGCTACGGTTGCACTGGTGCACCTAACTTTGTTTCTTAGGTGCACCAGTGCAAAAGCACCCACATTTTTCAACCGCATCACTAACACTGCAGCTTTACATGTTCACTTTTTTTTTTTAAATTGCTGTCCATACAGACAATTTTGGTTTGTAAATGATTAACTAACAATCTTGTCAACACAAAATTCTTTATTTGGAGCACATATCTACAAAAAAGATAAGTTACCATATTTATTGGACCATAAGGCGCACCGGATTATAAGGCGCATTAAACAAAACCAAAGAGTCAGCTAAATCAAACTTTACTCAACTCATTCTTCTTGCTTCCTCCACTTCTGTACTATTGATTCATTAATGTTGAATTCTCTCGCAGCTGCTCTATTCCCATGTTCCACTGCGGAGTCAGTACTGCGGCATTCAGCTACTCTAAGCAGAACCTTCATGATTGGTTTAGCCAACTATATGGCCATAATGTTTTCTGCTGTTGGCCACACAGAGACTTTCAGAGTTGCAGAGACTTTTTTTTTTACCCGAACGGCTGGTTGCACTGGTGCGACCTAGGATTTTCTTTAGTCACACCACTGAGAAATTTGGTTGCATTTGCCGTGGGGAAGTCACTGGGACTTCAAATGAGCATATATTAGCACAGGTATCGATAAAGGACTAAACACTTTTACTAACCGCAGGCAGACGGACAGGTGCTCTGCTGGTGGGATTGAGCGCCTGTAGTTGGTGTCTAGGCGGGCGATGCGGGCCGACGCAGGACAGCAGCTCCTCAAACTGGGCGAGGGAAAGACGGTGGTACCGCTGAAAGCGGCCGTCATCCAGACACAGCTCCTGGAGCAAGTGGTGAAACTCATCAAACTGCTTCTGGAGGACCTGATGGACCCAGGTACGGCGAGGACGACCTTTACGCCGCTGCTCTGCTCTCCACAGTGAATAGAGAAGGGAGACTCTCTCTTCAAACGCTAGTTCGACAGCTGCTATCTTGCAAACATACCATCTGGCGCTACTTCCTCCCACATTTCTGCTTCACGCGCATGAAAATTGCACATTTTGAAGCGCGACCAATTCACGTTGGTCGCACGTCGAGGTGCGAATGTGCACGTGACCAGCTACGGGGAATCTGGTGCTTTTTGGTCGCGTCTATCGCGTTCTGTGTGAACTCACCGTAAGGAATGATGAGGGAATGAGACACAGGAGGAAAGCACAGCTGGGAGTAGGGATGGGTATCTGCCTTATTACAAAACCTGCCATTACTGTGCATTTAGGTGACCATGATGAACGAGACAGACAGAGTCTGGCTGGCGCTCGCTGGCACCGGTAGCGTCTCCTTTCAGGCCAGGATAGACGAATGTCACCGAGCAGTGACTAATTTTGTGGTAAAAGGCTTGCACCCATTTGCCACAGCAGATGCCCCCGATTTTCGGTAAGTGAATGTGTTTAATTGTAGGCAGGGACATTACTGGATATTCTTGTGTAATTGCTACAGAATCATTTATGTTATACTTTGTTATTGTTACAGAAGAATATTTACAGTGGGGCAAAAAAGTATTTAGTCAGCCACCGATTGTGCAAGTTCCCCCACTTAAAATGATGACAGAGGTCAATAATTTGCACCAGAGGTACACTTCAACTGTGAGAGACAGAATGTGAAAGAAAAATCCATGAATTCACATGGTAGGATTTGTAAAGAATTTATTCGTAAATTAGGGTGGAAAATAAGTATTTGGTCACCTCAAACAAGGAAAATCTCTGGCTCTCACAGACCTGTAACGTCTTCTGTAAGAAGCTTTTCTGTCCCCCACTCGTTACCTGTATGAATGGCACCTGTTTGAACTCATCATCTGTATAAAAGACACCTGTCCACAGCCTCAAATAGTCAGACTCCAAACTCCGCCATGGCCAAGACCAAAGAGCTTTCGAAGGACACCAGGAAAAGTATTGTAGACCTGCACCAGACTGGGAAGAGTGAATCTACAATAGGCAAGCAGCTTGGTGTGAAAAAATCAACTGTTGGAGCAATCATCAGAAAATGGAAGACATACAAGACCACTGATAATCTCCCTCGATCTGGGGCTCCACGCAAGATCTCATCCCGTGGGGTCAAAATGATCATGAGAACGGTGAGCAAAGATCCCAGAACCACACAGGGGGACCTGGTGAATGACCTGCAGAGAGCTGGGACCAAAGTAACAAAGGTCACCATCAGTAACACACTACAACGGCAGGGAATCAAATCCCGCAGTGCCAGACGTGTTCCGCTGCTGAAGCCAGTGCATGTCCAGGCCCGTCTGAAGTTTGCCAGAGAGCACATGGATGATACAGCAGAGGATTGGGAGAATGTCATGTGGTCAGATGAAACCAAAGTAGAACTTTTTGGTATAAACTCAACTCGTCGTGTTTGGAGGAAGAAGAATACTGAGTTGCATCCCAAGAACACCATACCTACTGTGAAGCATGGGGGTGGAAACATCATGCTATGGGGCTGTTTTTCTGCCAAGGGGACAGGACGACTGATCCGTGTTAAGGACAGAATGAATGGGGCCATGTATCGTGAGATTTTGAGCCAAAACCTCCTTCCATCAGTGAGAACTTTGAAGATGAAACGAGGCTGGGTCTTCCAACATGACAACGATCTAAAACACACCGCCCGGGCAACAAAGGAGTGGCTCCGTAAGAAGCATTTGAAAGTCCTGGAGTGGCCTAGCCAGTCTCCAGACCTCAACCCCATAGAAAATCTGTGGCGGGAGTTGAAAGTCCGTGTTGCTCGGCGACAGCCCCAAAACATCACTGCTCTCGAGAAGATCTGCATGGAGGAATGGGCCAAAATACCAGCTACTGTGTGTGCAAACCTGGTAAAGACCTATAGTAAACGTTTGACCTCTGTTATTGCCAACAAAGGTTATGTTACAAAGTATTGAGTTGTATTTTTGTTATTGACCAAATACTTATTTTCCACCCTGATTTACGAATAAATTCTTTACAAATCCTACCATGTGGATTCATGGATTTTTTTTTTCACATTCTGTCTCTCACAGTTGAAGTGTACCTCTGGTGCAAATTACTGACCTCTGTCATCATTTTAGGTGGGGGAACTTGCACAATCGGTGGCTGACTAAATACTTTTTTGCCCCACTGTATTTTATTGTTTTACATTTACAATTTTTTTTCCTGGGGATCCTGTGACACCCCATCGAAGAGCCGTAGGCTGTGGATCTCTTAAGATCTCACTGTTGGGTTTGTAAGGCCATGTTACTCCTAAATTTCTATCTTGTTCAAAGAGAAGATATAAAACACAGTTCTAAGCTAATCGACCTTAGTGTTCTCCTTTTTTAAAAAATAATCGATAAGAGAATCGATAAAGAATCGAATCGTTAAACAGAATCGAAAATGGAATCGGAATCGTAAAAATCTTATCAATACCCATCCCTAGCTGGGAGTAATCAAACATAACAAGACATGGGGAAGCAAAACTAGATACACCACACGCAGGACTGGGACACATAAATAACAAATAATCAAGAAATATCAATTAAACACAAAACACTGGGTAACACCCAGAACCACAACAGTGGCTTTACTGCTGTGTTTGTTATATTGTGCATTGATCCAACGTTTTTATTGGTTTTATTTCTGCTTGTGTCAACAGTTTCACACTTTATCCTTAGTAAACCATTCAACCCAACACATTGCCCTGTTCCTTGAATTTTGATTAGGAGGATGTTTAGCTGTCTGTAAAGCTGAATCTATGTTCGTGAGAACAGTGACTTTATTGTTAATTTCATCATTTGTGTGAAATCTGTCCATTTATTACTCACTTTAAATCTGTACATATGTTCTCTTCAGAAAATGTGATACATAGAGTAAGGTTAGTAGGACTAACTGATGACACTGTGAGTGTATGGCGAAAACATAACTATGAGTTGCATAACTAATGATTTCACCATAAGCCTCCTAATGATTTCATAACTAAAATCATTAGGAGGCTTATGGTGCTAAAGGGCAAGAGAAAAGTGCAACATCAAATCAGTCAGTACATCTGAGCCAAATCCTGTAACTGTTTATCCTGTAATACCATGTAATTTAGAAATGTAACCCCTCGTCTACATCTCAAATTGCTTCTGTCCACTGTGAATTAGGCTTCATAATGAGGTAGTGTAAACATACAGCAGTAGTTAATGGTGCTAGCAGTTTGTGCTGGTCCTTAGAGGAATACATTGTTGCTTTGTTTATAATTATATTTCTACTTTCAAATCAGCTCTTTTCTCTTGCGGATCTGCTATGTGCTACACTGAGTGTGACAATGTCCTCCACCCACTTACTGCCTGCCTATTATGTCTGCAGGAGTGCATAAGCAGCCCAGCTCAGGGCAGTCTCAGTCAAGTTTTCCTGTGCTGTAGCAGCCAGGTGTGTCTCACTGACACATCTGACAGCTGGCTAACTTCCTACTGATGTCTTTTCTTCAACAAGAATAGTTGGCTGAGGTGCCAGACTCCAGGCAGTGCCGGCAGGGACAATGCCATCATGAGAGACATAATAATTAAATGATTTTATCTCCAAGAAAGTAAAAAGGGGAAAATGTATGAAACATGTTAACTAATCACCAATAGGGTCATTTAGATATTTGTTTTTTAAAGTTAGCCCCAAATAAATCCCAGCAAGTGGAATGTCTGAGTCACAAAGTAGAAGACAAACAGTTAAATTGTACAATGAAGAAATCGCAAATCAAAAATCAACCAAAAAATATGTCTGAATGTAAATAATAAATATGAGGTAAACCAAGTAATGACCCTAGAGATGAACACATTTTACACAGTTTGGTTCCTAAAAAAGTTCTGTGTGTGTGCATGTGTGCATATTCTGTAGTTTGCTTTTTAATATTTGCTTAGGTATACCTACATTTAATCTAAATATTAAGTTATTTTTTTAAAATACATTTACATTTAAAGCAACAGTACAAAATGTTACTTTCTAAAAATAAGTAAATAAGCAAACTAGTAAATGAGTTCATTACAAATATCACTGAGTGTGAGTTTTTTTGGAAATTCAATTAAAATCGTTCCTTCAGGTTTTTAAAGACAGACCGCTCAAACAGCAATCTTGTTTTTTATTTAGTTCAAAATGATACAGAATGAACCACTGGCTAGACGTTGATGTCGCTTAGTCACAATTACTTTGTGACTTCCCAGATAACGTTTTTGGCAACTATGTCAGTGCAGCTTATTTACATACTACCACTTTCTCCTATTTGTGTTTTGCTGTCCAATGGACAAAAAGAAAAGAAAAAGCAAAGTGAGATGAATCTAGATCAAAATTGAAGCTGTCAGTCATCTTTATCTGTTGCCTAGCTCGGCTACCTGTAGGTCTGCAGACACTGATGGCACAATCTCCCCAAGAAAATATAAGAAGAAAAACAATTACAGTGGAGCCCTCTCGACTGTCACTAACCACTCACAGGTTCTGTCTTCCTGTTTGTCACTCTCAGCTTGTAAAGAAACTTAAGGTCTCTCTCCCTCTCTCCCTCCCTCTCACTCTCTCTCTCTCTTTCTCTCTCTCTCTCTCACACACACACACACACACACACACACACACAAATGCAACTCTGTCTTTCTCTGTTTTCCGAACAGTAAACGTTATGAAGAAAGAAGTGTTTGCAATGACAAGAAGGTATGGAGTTCCATTTAAAACATAATAACTGATCAAATCCTGCAAGCTTTGGAATTTAGCCCTAAGGCCTTTATTTGGACAGATTCTAAAATGCTAGTCTTATTAAATGCTACACTGCTGAATAAAATATTATACTATTAAGAAATTTATAGTGTTCCTCCTTTGGTTCGTACTTAATATCACATTATAATACAAATTGAAAATTTAATGGTGATTATGTGGATTTAATCTGTTGCATAATTTCTAATGTGATATGTAATAAAGTTTAAGTGTTTTATAACCAAAGCAACTTCAGTAGCAAGCAGGAACTAAATTGTGAGTTAATATCTTGCAATTGTAATTATGACCTTGTTTATATTTTATAGTTATTGGTCAGTATATGATGAGGGCCTGGACAGTGTTTGCACTGTCTTTCCTTCACAAGTCAGAACAAGTAATCAAGTACATCTGGTAGTAGCTGTTAGGATAGGAAAGTGTTTATACCATCACCTACATTGTATTGTCTCCATAGAGGCAGGAAAAACATTCTGCAAATTTATCAATTGATCCTGAAGCAGTTCTACAGGGTGGGCTATTTATTTGGATACACTGTAATAACATGGGAATGGTTGGTGATATTAAAGTCCTGTTTGTGGCACATTAGTATATGTGAGGGGGCAGACTCCTCAAGATGGGTGGTGACCATGGTGGCCATTTAGAAGTCGGCCATCTTGGATACAACTTTTGTTTTTTCAATAGGAAGAGGGCCATGTGACACATCAAATTTATTGGTAATGTCACAAGAAAAACAATGGTGTGCTTGGTTTCAACGTAACTTTATTCTTTCATGAGTTATTTACAAGTTTCTGACCACTTATAAAATGTGTTCAATGTGCTGCCCAATGTTGTCAATGTCAAGGTTGTCAATGCAACCCTCTTCTCCCACTCTTCACACGCTAATAGCAACACCCCAGGAGAAATGCCAGCACAGGCATCCAGTATCCGTAGTTTCAGGTGCTGCACATCTCGTATCTTCACACCATAGACAATTGCCTTCAGATGACCCCAAAGATAAAAGTCTAAGGGGGTCAGATCGGGAGACCTTGGGGGCCATTCAACTGGCCCACGACGACCAATCCACTTTCCAGGAAACTGTTCATCTAGGAATGCTCGGACCTGGCACCCATAATGTGGTGGTGCACCATCTTGCTGGAAAAACTCAGGGAACGTGCCAGCTTCAGTGCATAAAGAGGTAAACTCATCATCATGTAGCAATTTCAAATATCCAGTGGCCTTGAGGTTTCCATTGCTGAAGAATGGACCCACTATTGTTGTACCCCATATACCACACCAAACCATCACTTTTGTTGTTCCAACAGTCTTGGAGGGATCCATCCAATGTGGGTTAGTGTCAGACCAATAGCGGTGGTTTTGTTTGTTAACTTCACCATTCACATAAAAGTTTGCCTCATCACTGAACAAAATCTTCTGCGTGAACTGAGGGTCCTGTTCCAATTTTTGTTTTGCCCATTCTGCAAATTCTGTGCGCCGATCTGGGTCATCCTCGTTGAGATGCTGCAGTAGCTGGAGTTTGTAAGGGTGCCATTTGTGAGTAGCTAATATCCGCCGAAGGGATGTTCGACTAATGCCACTCTCCAGTGACATGCGGCGAGTGCTACGCTGTGGGCTCTTGCTGAATGAAGCTAGGACAGCCACTGATGTTTCTTCGTTGGTGACAGTTTTCTTGCGTCCAAATTTTGGCAAATCCAACACTGAACCAGTTTCACGAAAATTAGTATGCAGTTTGCTAACTGTAGCATCGGAGATGGGTGGTCTAGTAGGGTGTCTTGCATTGAAATGTGCTGCAATGACCCGGTTACTGCGTTCACCAGATATCAACACAATTTTGATCCGCTCTTCACGTGTTAACTTCTTCGACATGTCAATGGCTGTGAACAAAGATAAACTTGTAAATAACTCATGAAAGAATAAAGTTACGTTGAAACCAAGCACACCATTGCTTTTCTTGTGACATTACCAATAAGTTTGATGTGTCACATGGCCCTCTTCCTATTGAAAAAACAAAAGTTGTATCCAAGATGGCTGACTTCTAAATGGCCACCATGGTCACCACCCATCTTGAGGAGTCTGCCCCCTCACATATACTAATGTGCCACAAACAGGACTTTAATATCACCAACCATTCCCATTTTATTACAGTGTATCCATATAAATAGCCCACCCTGTATATATAACAATCCTTTCTGTCTGTCTGATGTACCTGCTTCCTTGCTCATGAAGCAATAAACACTGAAAAAAAATCTATCAGCAGTACTCCCTTTGTTGTTTGTTTTAATATACAAGTAAGTAAATATACTGAATTTCCAGTCAAGACAAAAGTGGACAAAAGTAGATGTCCTGCTACCTTTTCTCTAAGCAAACTGTGCAGTGTTCTGTTTAAAAGTTTGTTTCTATGTTTTAGACAGGGTTCAGTGACAAAGTGAATCAGGCCCAGTATGGCCAAAGGCACCCCAACAGAACTCCAGCATTAGGGAGCAGCAACTTACAGCTAGTTAGATACAGCTGTCACCTCCTGCTTTTCACTGAACTCTAGCCAAAGTGTGACACAATGCTAGCAAGATGAGATGCTTCCAGAAAGAAAGAACTATGTAGCACAGAGTGACATGAAGTATGAGGTGGGGGTTGCAGGGTGTGGTGCAGGAGTTGAAGAATGGTAGAATGGAGGAAAGGGCTAATAAAATATTAAGAGACAGTGTGGCAGCAGATTTGGCCAATATAAAACTTGACACGCAACTAGAACATACAGGGCATATGTACACACACACTTATAGAGTGTATGCAAGTGTGTGCGTGAAAGAGAAAGAGGAAAAGAGGCTGAGGAAAAGAGAGAGCCCCCTGAATAGTCGAGGTGAAAGATCATCTGGCCTTTTACACATCCTGCTCTCAGTCTCACACACACACATACCCGTGTGTGCGCAAGTTGTCAACACTGTCATCAGGCAGGCAATGAACTGCAAGAAGCAAAACGTGACAGGTGGTGTGTGTGTGGGGTGGGGGGTGCATGTGTGTGTGCGATTGAGGAAAGTGGTTGGAAAGGTCAAAAAATGTGGAGGGATCTGAATTATGTAAAAGTCTTTTATGTGTGCTGCAACTCAGTGTCAAATAATCTGTTGCTGAAATATCAAACAGGAGGTGGCGAGAGCAGAAGATTATATGCACAGTGGCCCAAAGGTGAAGCCCAGAAACCTTTCAAAGTGTCTGACCTACCAACTAAAACATCCCCGTCTTAGCAAGTCACTTTGTCATTTGAAGACCTGGTTTCAGATACTGACATCCTTTTCAAAAAGATTATTTCACCAAACTGTGATTTTTTGTAATAGGTAATATGTTTAAATTGCAATGTTTGAATCTTAGATATGATCAACCTACCTCTATGAAACAGCTATGCACAATGGGCATCACTTGACCTAGCTGTCTTAGCTAATTATAGGCCACACCCCAATCTTCCGTTTACCTCAAAATTCTTTGAAAGAGTAGCTGTAAAACACCTGACTGATACTGTTGACCATAATAATTTATTGCAGTGAGGACTGCATGCTGTAAAGGTATTAAAGGTACTGCAATGCAGTGGTTTGATTCATGTCTATCTAATAGACTCCAATTTGTACATGTAAATGGAGAGTCCTCTTCACACACTGAGGTTAATTATGGAGTTCCACAGGGTTCAGTGCTAGGACCAATTCTGTTTACATTATACATGTTTCCCTCAGGCAGTATCATAAGGAGGCATAGCATACATTCTCACTGCTATGCAGATGACACTCAACTCTATCTATCCGTAAAGCCTGGTATAACACACACCAATTAGTTAAACTACAGGAATGTCTTAAAGATATAAAGGCCTGGATGGCCTCTAATTTTGTTTTTTTTTGTTTTTTGCTGCTAAATTTAAATAAAACTGAGGTTATGGTAGTCAGCTCCAGAAATGGGCAACATGGTATCAAAAGTGTTGCTTATTCTTAATGGCTTTTGGACTCCATCGTATCTTGATCACCTTGTAGTACCATATCGCCTCAGAGCACTTTGCTCTCAGACTGTGGGCTTACTTGTGGTTCCTAGGATATTTCAAAGTAATATGGGAAGCAGAGCCTTCAGCTTTAAGGCCCCTCCTCTGTGGAACCTGGAACACTTTCCTTTTTGACAAACCAAAAGTCAGGGCTGGATCAGGTAACCCTGAATCCACCTTTAGTTACTGCTGCACTAGGTCTAAGCTGCTGAAGGCTTCTCATGATGCACTGGTTGTTTCTCGTTCTCTCTTCTCTTTTCGCTCACCATACGTTTATACATCACTCTGTATTTAATTATTGGTTATTAGCAATCTTTGACTCTCTTCCATAGCATGTCTTTGTCCTGTCTTGCTCCCCTCACCCCAACTGGATACAGTGAATGGCAGCCCCTGCCTGAGCCTGGCTCTGCTGGAGGTTTCTTAAAAGGAAACCCACTGTCGCCAAAGTGCTTTCTCACAGGAGGTCGTATTCTTGATTTTTACTCTGTTTTCTTTGTGTTATTGTAGGGTCTTTACCTTACAATATTAAGCTCCTTGAATTGAAAGCCTGTTTACTTTCTTTTAAACAGCAGCCATAAATGCTCAGTGGAGTTGGGTGAAGACTGCAGGCAGACCTCTCCACTCTCAAATTCTGTAGTCTCTAACAAATCCTGCTCTGTGGTGATGAGCATTGTCAGGAGGATAGAGTTCAGTCCCAAAGTTTGACAATATGGACTGCCATTGGTTGCAGAATAACATCTCTATATCCCTCTGCACTGAGATTGCCTCCAATGATGAAAAACCTTGTTTTCCAGTGAAAGTGATGCTGACCCACACCATCACACTGCCACCAGCATATTGGCCAGCAATCAGAATAGTGTTCTCTGTATCTTCTCCACATTTTGACTCAACAATTCAACTGTCATTGGCAGAATCTGGACACACAGCTAATCCTCTCTCCACATGTTCAGGTTCCAGTGCACATGTTGCCAGAATCAGCACACCACCAATGGGCCTGACGGTGAAGGGCAGCCATTGCAGTACAATAAGACTGGAGGTTTACTCTGTGCAGTCTTTTCAACCGACCTCTATTAAACAGCTATGCACCACGGGCCTTGAAGTTGGCAGTAGTTAAGCCGTTGCTTCAAAAGCCATCACTTGACCTAGCTAAATAGAGAGCCATCATCAATATTATTCTGTAAACCTTGAGTGCAAAGCTGTAAGAGACTGCCTGTGGTTCCTAAGTGCTGACAGGGTAAGGAAATGGTCTTCTTGTGGTGTGGTCTTTTTAAGATGCCCAGTTCGTGGCCTGTCTCTGATCTCCCATCTCCCATTAAATATAACGTGTCCTTCAATTTGGGGATGGTAATTAATGCTGCATGCTGAGTCAGGGAACAAGGACACACTGTGGAAGAGAGTGAAAGATTAATAATAACTAATGATTAAGTGCTGCGTTGGTTTAAACAAAGGATGTGTCTAAGTTGTCAACCAGTCAACTAGTCATTGCCATTGCCATTAGTTGGTACTATGCCTAATAACTGTTTAATCTAATTATTTTACATTTTAATTGATTGGTCAATAATAATAATAATAATAATAAAATTATTTATAAAGCACAGTGAAAAACCAAGGGTATACCAAGGTGCTTGACAAAATAACATAGGAAAAAAGGAGATGGGAGAGGGAAAAGAGAAAATACCCAGCACGTATTAAATATGAAAACCATAACAATCATAATACATAAAAGTAGTTAACAAAGCATAACAGATAAAAATGTATCAACACACATCAAATACTCACAAGAGATTTTATATCCTGTTTATATCCTGTCTGGACAATTTTGGCTTACACCAATATATGGACGTTCCCACACACTCCAAAGGACACATTTTGGATCTTGTTTGCTGTATTGGTGTCACCCCTAAGAATTGTGCTGTATTGGACATGCCTTTTTCAGACCATAAATTAGTTTTATTCAATGCTAGTTTCCCACTATTCAAAAATAAACAAAACCGCTCAATTACTTTTAGAAATATTAGGGGCATTGATCTTTCAGCTCTTTCCCATGGCATTAATATATTTACCTACCACTAATGCCTCAGCTTCCATAGACGACCTGGTATCTCACTATAACAATGAACTTAATCAACCTCTTAGATACATTGGCTCCCCAAAAAACTTGAACTGTTTCTTTCTCTCGCTCTGCGCCATGGTACTCATCTGAACTTCGCCAACTTAAAGCTACTGGACGCTGCCTGGAGTGTCTCTCCAGGAAAACTTACTATTCACAAGGACATGTATCTCAGTCATATACAACATTATAAAGAAGCTATTCATCATGCTAAATCTGCTTACTGCACCTCTGTTATTGAATCCGCTGAAAGAAACACTCGCACTTTGTTTTCTACATTGCATAATATTGTTAAACCCCCAGATACCTTTGCCATACATGCACACTCTGTCGCAGTTTGCAAAAAATTTATGGACTTTTTTTACACCAAGATTGAGAATCTTTACCAACAATTGCCCTCGTCCTGTGTTATGGTCAATTGTTCTATCTGCATTTTTTGTCCTCATTCTCTCTATCCAATTTTGAACTTCCCACAATAACTCAGCTATCTTCCATAATTACTAACTTAAAGTCATCATAGTGTAAACTTGATCCACTGCCGACAAATCTTGTTAAACTCTCATTCCCATCTCTTGCCCCACTGATTGCTAATATTGTATACTCTTCTCTTATATCTGGTTCTGTTCCTTCTTCTCTTAAAACTGCAATAATAACCCCAATACTGAAAAAGAATGGTTCAGATCCCTCCAATCTAAATAATTTCAGGCCAATTTCAAATCTCCCTTTCCTAGCAAAAAATCTTGAAAAGATAGTGGCTGCACAGGTTCAGCAGCTGATTCTGGACTTATATCCATCCTCATTCTCCTTGACCTTACAGCAGCTTTTGATACTATCTCCCACTGCATCCTCCTTCACAGATTAGCATCTATTGGCATGGTACAGTACTCACCTGGTTTATTTCTTATCTCTCTGGCTGCTCACAGTTTGTTCAATTACTCCCTCACAGATCAGTATCTACTCCAGTTAATTCCGGTGTACCCCAAGGCTCTGTCCTGGGTCCTTTACTTTTTATCATCTATCTCCTACCCCTAGGTAATATTTTTAGGAAGCATAACATCCAGTTTCACTGCTACGCAGATGACACCCAGCTCTACCTATCCTCCAAACCCACAGCTACTCTCCCACCCACATCCATTTCTGACTGTTTAAGTGAAATCAAGGTCTGGTTTAATCACAACTTTTTAAACTTAATGGCAATAAAACAGAATTCATTTAAATAGGCACCAGATCAAAACTGACTACAGTTCCAACCAGTCTTTCGTTATCCATTGATAACTCTGGTGTGACACCCTCCCCTCGGGTTAAGAGTCTTGGTGTCATTGTCAGAGGTTGTGTGTGGAGGCGTGGAAGAGATGACCCAAACGCAGGACTCACGGTGCAGAAATGATGAGGATTTATTGGAGTGGGTGAATGAACAACGCAGGAACGGCAGAACTGACTAGCTGACTGAAAGACTGAGTGGCTGGCTGAATAACTGAGCACTAACGGGAACGACGACATAACATCAATGACACGACAAAGAACTGGTGAAACCGAGGAACTTAAATACACAGGTTGAATGATGACAATGATTGGAAACAGGTGAGTACAGGGCTGAACATAATCTGACTAATGACACGGGAGACAAGCTGACACAGGGAAAAAACAGGAAGTGAGAACATTAATGTGGCGAACTAAACTGAACATGAACAAACTGAAATCACTGGGTCAACGACCCAGGAACCCTGACAGTCATCCTCGATAGCACTCTGTCCTTCACAGCACATATAAATATTATCACTCGGTCTTCCTACTTTCATCTTCGTAATATTAACCGTCTTCGTCCCTCACTCACACCAGACAGTACCGCCATACTTGTCAATGCTCTTGTCACATCTCGTCTGGATTACTGTAATTCTCTTCTCTATGGTCTACCTCATAAATCCCTCCATAAATTGCAGTTAGTTCAAAATCCAGCTGATCATATTATGTTCCACCTGCTCGTCTGACTACCATTGGACTTAGAGCCTTTAGTTGTTCTGCCCCGAGACTTTGGAATTCACTTCCACTTGCTCTACGGACCACACACTGTCTCACCACTTTTAAATCACGTCTCAAAACTCATCTATTTAGAATTGCATACACCTGATCTGTCTTAGGCCATTTTTACCTTGCTCAGTTTTTATATTTGCTTTTATACTTTTATGACTGTTTATGTCTAAATGTTATCTTACCATGTTTGCTATTTATACATTTTTCTTATATTTTTTATGGTATTGTTTACGTGTTACTGTAAGGTGACCTTGAGGGTCTGAAAGGCGCCTATGAATAAAATGTATTATTATTATTATTATTATTATTATTAAATAGCTAGATGGCAACGCAAGATTAAATAAATGTCTTTAACCGTGATTTAAACAATGGCATAAAGTCAGACACCCAGATAGCAACAGGAAAATTGTTCCATAAGACTGGGGCAGCTACAGCAAATGCAAGGTCGCCCCGAGACTTCAGCCGAGAACGAGATTGCTCCACCTGGGTAGTTGGGTAGCAGATCTAAGTGCTCTGACAGGAGTGTGTAACCTAAGAAGTTCATTGAGGTAGCTCGGCGCTAAATTATTAAGAATTTTGTACGTGCAGAGTAGTATTTTAAATTGAATACGGTACTTAACTGGCAGCCAGTGCAAGCCGGCAAGACCAGGAGTGATGGAGGAAAATTTCCTGCTGCATTCTGGACAGTCTGCAACCTAAGGAGAAGGGAGGAGGAAAGGCCAATGTAAAGAGAGTTGTAGTAATCCAACCTGGAGGTCACAATTGCGTGAATAAGTTTCTCCAGGTCTTTATGAGGAACATAGTGCATAGCCTTAGAAATAAAGTGCAGCTGATGAAAACTACACCTCACTACAGCAGACACTTGCGTGTCGAATTTAAACGAGCTATCCAATAATATACCCAAATTACCGGCATAATCAGAAGAGGAGCTAGCAAAGGGCATCAAAGCAGCACACAATTGGTCGCGGAGGATTTTACTGTCGAACACCACAATCTCTGTTTTCTCTTTGTTCAAGACAAGAGAATTACGCTTAAACCAATCTTTAACCCCACGCATGCATTCACGAAAATAATGAAAAGACACAGCAAGATCGTCAGTAATCTCAAAGTAAATCTGTATGTCATCGGCACAGCAATGAAAGGTAATATTATACTTATCAAAAATTGCTCCAAGAGGGAGCAGATATAACGAGAAGAGAATAGGGCCTAATACAGATCCTTGAGGCACACCACAGCATATAGGTACCGAGGAAGACGAGAAGTTGCCCAAATTAACCGGGAAGGACCTGTCAGCCAGATAAGATTTAACCCTTGTGTGTTGTTCATATCTTTGTTACTCAGCCAGTGTTCATGGGTCTGGTGGACCCGCTAGAGTTTTGGCTTTCCAAATTAACACTATCAAACAATTTTATGTTAAATTACTCAACAGATGTTTACTTCATCCCATTTACAAGCCATATGAACAGCAAACATGGTTAATTTTTTCCCTTTACCTTTGTTAGATCACATTTATGAATTAATGTGCTTCTCTTTTTTCTTTCTTTTTTTTTTTTATAAAATGTTATAAAAAGCCCCTCTCTCTTCCAAAATCAATTGGATGGCCCTGGCCATCTTTTGCCATCTTGATCAGTTGTGATAAAGAACCACACTGGCAAAGTCTTATTTATAATATTTATGCCCCTAATTTGCAGGTGGGACAGGGTATGAGAAAATAAAATTTGGATCCCTCAAGAAAGAGGGTAAAATCTGGGAATGTAAGAGCAGACGGTGTTGATAGTTGAATTTTCAACAATGTTGCAACTTTGTGCGGGAGCAGGAGGGGAAGAAAACACTATCAGCAGCACCAGAAAGGAGGAAGACAGAGTGTGGGAACACAGGACCTACACTTTCAACACTTTTATTAGGCCTGGGTCCAGTGGACCCGAACACCTTGTATGTAATGTAAATGCGTGGGGGGAGGTACAGTATGAGGTCATTGAAAATTAGTTCGGATTTATGTTCTTCACAGAAAATAAGCCAAAGCCAATGAATTTCAGGTTGAAAAAATAATTAATTGTTTAATTTTTCTTTTGAAAAAAACTGAAAACGGGTCTCACAGACCCGAACACCATACAAGGGTTAAACCAGTTAAGGGCAGTGCCTCTAATACCCACAGTATGCTCAAGTCTTAGTAGAAGAATGTTATGATCCACCATATCAAAAGCAGAGGAAAGGTCCAATAAAACCAGGACCACAGAGCGTCCCGACTGAAATTTCTCTGCAATGTTGTTTGCATCTAAATACGCCTGAAGCTGAGAAAGAACTAGTTGCTCCCGGATCTTGGACAGAAATGGAAGCATAGAGATCGGTCTGTAGTTCAAGAGATCATAACAATCAAGATTCTTTTTTTTTTTAGAATAGGCTGGACTACAGCATGCTTAAAGGCCAGTGGGACGGATCCAGAGACTATTCTTAAATTATTAAGAATAGAATGCTTGGTCCAGTTACATCAAAGGAGCCCTTAACAATGCGTGATGGGAGAATATCAAACATACACTCAACAAAAATATAAACGCAACACCTTTGTTACTGTTCCCATTCCCCATGGGATGGACGTAGAGATCTAAAATTCATTCCAGATACACAATATAACCATCCCTCCCAAACAGTGGTCACAAATCAGTCCAAATGTGTGGTAGTGGGCACATCTGCTATATTGAGATAATCCATCCCACCTCACAGGTGTGCCACATCAGGATGCTGATCTGACACCATGAGTAGTGCACAGGTGTACCTCAGACTGCCCACAACAAAAGGCCACCCTGGAATGTGCAGTTTTTTGCGCTATTGGGGGTCTGGGGACCCAGAACTGGTCAGTATCTGGTGTGATCACCATTTGCCTCATGCAGTGCAACACATCGTCGCATGGAGTCTATCAGATTGTCAATTGTGGCCTGTGGAATGTTGGTCCACTCCACTTCAATGGCTGTGCGAGATTGTTGGATATTCGTGGGAACTGGTACACGCTGTCGTATACACCGGTCAAGCACATCCCGAACATGCTCAATGGGTGACATGTCCGGTGAGTATGCTGGCCATGCAAGAACTGGGACATTCTCAGCTGCCATCTGCCCTGAACAATGTGAACCATGATTCATCCGTGAAGCGCACACCTCTCCAATGTGCCAGACGCCATCGAATGTGAGCATTTGCCCACACAAGTCTGTTACGGCAACGAGCTGGAGTCAGGACAAGACCCCGATGAGGACGACGGGCATGCAGTTGAGCGTCCCTGAGACGGTTTCTGACAGTTTGTGCAGAAATTGTTTGGTTGTGCAAACCAATTGTTCCAGCAGCTGTCTGGGTGGCTGGTCTCAGACGATCTTGGAGGTGAACCTGCTGGATGTGGAGGTCCTGGGCTGGTGTGGTTACACGAGGTCTGCGGTTGTGAGGCCGGTTGGATGTGCTGCCATATTCTCTGAAACGCCTGTGGAGACGGCTTATGGTTGAGAAATGAACATTCAATGCACGGGCGACAGATCTGGTTGACATTCCTGCTGTCAGCATGCCAATTGCACGCTCCCTCATTGCTTGTGGCATCTGTGGCATTTTGCTGTGAGACAAAACTGCACATTCCAGGGTGGCCTTTTGTTGTGGGCAGTCTGAGGTACACCTGTGCACTACTCATGATGTCAGATCAGCATCCTGATGTGGCACACCTGTGAGGTGGGATGGATTATCTCAATATAGCAGATGTGCCCACTACCACACATTTGGACTGATTTGTGACCACTGTTTGGGAGGGATGGTTATATTGTGTATCTGGAATGAATTTTAGGTCTCTACGTCCATCCCATGGGGAATGGGACCAGTAACAAAGATGTTGCGTTTATATTTTTGTTGAGTGTAGTATTGGTGTTTTTCAGTTGATCAACCAGCTGCTTGAGAGTCAAAAGTACCACCCAGAGGAAAAAACAGGACAAGAAGCAGATGAAGAGGAAGACTTAAAAGATGAAACCTTATCTAAAAAGAGAATTTGAAAACGCTCACAAAGAGCTTGTGAATATAGTAAAGGAATATCAGAACAGGGATTAACAACAGAATTATAAATGTTAAGTAACAAAATTTTTTACTTAAAATTTGTTACTTAAAAACAAAGTAACAAATTCTGGCTCAGCATTAGGTCATTAGCCATTCTGCTCAGTACTAATGGTTGTGACCATTACCCAGAATGACTTTGGGAAAAAAAGATGCTTTAGCCATTCTAGCAGCAGTTTGAAAATTTGAGCGGCTAGTCCGTAACATATCATAAGAGACCTTTTTTCCACCTTCTATCATCACAGCGACAAAAACGTCGTAAGGCATGCGTAGTATTATTTAGCCAGCAATGAGAGTAGGTTCTAGAGCGCTTCATTTTGATGGGAGCAGGAGAATCAAGAATAGAAGAACAAAGAGCTAACAAGATATTACCATAACCATCAACCGAGCAGAGAGAACAGCCGTCAGGTACAGCCAAATCAGGGGTAGAAGAAAATAATGATAACAAAATATTAGCATAACCATCAGATGAGCGAATTGAGCAGCAGTCAGGAATCATAAATACCGAATCCAAAAAAGACACAGCAAATTTTGACACAGCTTCAGAGCTGAGTATATGTAGCAGACAAGAGGGAGCTACAGACTGCGGTCCCACAGCAGATAAACCAATATCAAAAATAACTGGGAAATGATCATTCCAGCGTCATTTATATCCTTAATACATATATCCAGGCCATACGTAAAGAATAAGTCCAAAATATAGCCTTTAACATGGGTTGGTCCATTTACCCACTGTAGGAGGTTAAAAGAGTCAGTTAAAGCAAGAAAGTCTTTAGCAAGCAGGTCATCCTTACAACAGATGTGCATGTTAAAATCACCAATAATAAGAACAGAGTCATATTTAATAATAATAATAATAATACATTTTATTCATTGGTGCCTTTCAAGTCACCCAAGGACACTTTACAATAGGATAAAACACATAATAAAATGATGACAAAATAAGAAAAATAAAACAAAAGCACAAAATAAAATTAACAAACAGTGGATTCACAGTGAATATGCAGATTTGAACAGATGGGTTTTGAGTTGAGATTTAAACTGGGGGAGAGAACCAATGTTTCTTATTTCTGGGGGTAGAAAGTCCCACAGCCTGGGAGCAGAGCAGCTGAAAGCTCTGCTTCCCATGGTGGTGAGGCGGAAGGAAGGTACAGCAAGCTGGATAGAAGAAGAAGATCAAAGTGAAAGGGCAGAACAGGTAGTGCTTAACAGGTCAGAAAGGTAAGGAGGAGCGAGGTTATGAATGGCCTTGAAGGTGAGCAGAAGAAGTTTGAATATTATCCGGAATTTCACAGGGAGCCAGTGAAGTTCCTGAAGAACAGGGGCTGGAGCCGAAAAACAACACCCTGATAACGACTGTGTTTAGTCTGTTCCTTCCCATTCCATGCAAGGCCACCTGGGTTGGCTGGAAGACTGTTTACTTAGCCTGGCAGGGCGAAGGACACTGTCTCAGCTGAACTATGGACACGCACACACATACACTTACACTGATAAGCACACACTTATCCCCCTCCCTTTCCAAACGCCTTCGATGCTTGTTTCCTGCGGGGGAACACGGCGGAATGCGTGCTGGAATGGTAGCGCTTTGCAGGGCGGCTGGGCGGCTGCTGTGTTCGCTTCGTATTACTCCTCACCCCCCACCCAATCCTGTGGCTTGTCATGTCTTTCACAAAGTTGTGCTGTGGACATTTATGTGCTTTTTGTGCAGAGGAGTTTTTTCGTTTCCTGTTCTCGTGCTGTCCTACCATGGAAGCACAGCATGAGTAGAGGTATCTTTTTTTCCTCTTGTACTTTCCCATTGTTGTGTACATTTCAGTGTTTTTCTGTAACGCTACCGATCTCCGACTTGCATCCCCATGTAATATCCGTGTTGTGTGTGTGTAAGGTCGGGGGGGGGGGGGTCCCATTTCACTGCAGGGCAACCTGCATGTGGCAAATAAAGCTTTGATTGATTGATTGTGCTGGTAGGAGGGGTTCTGAACCAGTTGAAGTGGGAGGTAACAAGACTGTGGACAAGAATGAACGTAGAACGGAACCCAGGAAGTTGGCGAAGTCCGAGATAAAACACTTGTTATATTTGGGCGGTCAGTAGACCAACACACACAGAGTGGTCATCTCCAATAACTGAGCTTCAAAGCTAGCAAAGCTAGCAGGTGAGGAAAGTTGCCTAACATTATATAAGTTTTCAAAAACCGAGACTAAACCACCTCCCCTACCAGAAAGCCTCGGTGAACTAAAAAAGACAGTCCAAAGGAAGAAGTTCAGAGGAAGGGATGAGCTCACTAGGGCCACATCATGGCTGCTAGTAGAGAAGAAGTCATTTAAAACAAAGGTCTTATTTATCAGCGACCTGACGTTAAGCAGTGCCATTCGTGGCCAGGGTAGTAAGTCACCTCTGGAAGCATGACATAGAGTACTTAGATTGCTTCGACAAACTCCCCGTTGGCACAATGTTATCGAAATCCGAGCAGGAAAGCGTGTTGCAGAAAGGGCAGAGGAGGCTTGATGATCAACCGAATAAATCCAGCGATGAGTAAGCAACTTAGCGTCAGAGCAATCCAGGGAGGAAGGAGAAAATGATGGAGTGTCCAGGTTAGCATGTACATGGTCCGTAATTCTGGCTCTGAGAAAGGCTCTGAGAAAGGCCCTGAGACAGACGCGACGGCCACTCCTTCTTCCCCGCTTCCTGTAGCATTGTAGGTAGGAGAAGCCGAAGAACGTATCCAGTTGTGGTAGATTAGCGTTGCCCACACTCCAGCAGGGGTCGGTCCGACACGAATGGAAGGAACGAAGATTCAAAAGTGTTTGCCTGTCATATGTTATCAGTGCACAACAACTAGATGAGCATACAACTAGGAAAATAAAAATAAAAAACACACTGCCAAGGTCCATAAGTGAAGGTAAAGGGAAAAGGGAGGGTAAAAAACGGCGAGACAGGCACGACCGAGGACGCCAAGCCAAGCACACCGGCGCTATCTTGGTATTCCTCACTAGCCTAGACCTCCCTCCTTGAGCTACTGTCTCCAGATATTCTAGGGGAAGACCAAAGCATTCTTCTCTTCCATATTCAGCCAAGAGACATAATCTCTGACCCCCTCTAGGTCTACCATTAGGTCATTTGCCCAGTCTCCAGCTTCACTCTTTCTCCTTTCATGAATGAGACTAGGACATACTTGAACTTCTCTACTTGAGGCAAAAAACTCTTTCCTCACCCAGAATTGGTAATCCACACATTTCCAGCTAAAAAACCACACTATCTGTAAAATCAAATCTGATTTTTTTGGCCTTTGAAAAGAGCAGCAATATGGATCTAGACTGTGATAGTATAACAGAGAAGGAGGAGCTCATTCAGTCTATCAGGGTTTCAGTGAATCACTCACAAATCACACTGGCAATTAACTATACTTTGAAGGATTTAACGGAAACGTGATGCTGTAAGAATGTTTGAAATGTTTGTCTGATCCACAAGTGTCAGACTTCTGTTGATAACATGAGTTATTCTTCAAAAGTAAGGGGATAAACTTTTCTATGGATTAGTGGTGTGTGTAAAAGCAGCTGCAGCACTATTGCATGTATAACAGGGGTTCTGTCTAGACTCTGAAATCAATAACATAATAGGTGGCTGATGGTAGCTGCCAAAAAGTTAATATTCTGTAATAGAGAGATAATGTTGCTACATCCATTCAAGACTGGTCAATGAAAATTCATATTAATATTCTCTCTGTGCATTCCTTTAATGCTATATAGTAATAAGTCTGAAAGAGGAATAAATCAATTTCCCAGAAGTGTCTCATATAAACATGACATTTTTGTGAATCCAACTGTCACGCATAGAATAACCTTTTACTATAATTTTATATTTTTCACTACCACTACCACTTTGTGGCCAAATGTGAAAGGCTAGGCATACTAAATGCATAATAAACACAATAAAGTAAATGGCCGCTACAGAAAAAAAATATGGATAATAACACTAATTTATGCTGCTGTATGATATTTGTGCATGGTGGGGTGGTGGTTAGCATGGTCCTGAGTTTCCATCATCTGGCTGGGGGGTTTCTGTGTGGAGTTTACATGTTTTCCACATGTTTGCGTGGGTTCTATCCAAGTAATTCAGCTTCCTCCCAGTATACAGTCACTGGGGTTATCAATGACTCTAAAGTGCTCATAGGTGTGAATGGTTGTGTGTCTCTCTGTGTGTCCGCCTCTCGCCCTATGTTGGTTGGGATAGGCTCCAGCCCCCTGTGACCCTGATAAGGATAAGTGGAATATAATGGATGGATGTGGAATATTTAGTTGTATCTAGAGGTGTTATTTAACACTGGGTACCTTTCGTTAACAGTTTTCTACCCATTGTTTGTTCTTTTTAAAATTGATTGAGCTTTCCCATATGGAAAAGATATATATAAATCTTATAAAGTTTGTATCTGTCTTGTGTGAAACTTGTATGAAAAGCATACAAGAGTGAAAACACATATAAGATCCCTTGAAAAATTATATAATGAAACGTATGTTTTGGATACTTACTAAAACAATATATGAAAGTAATGAGAGAGTGGCCACTTTCATGAATAAATCATATAATTTTTTACTATTTCTTTTCCATATGGGTTGGTATACATCAAAAAAAGTTATAAAATATAATCTTAGCACAAAATGTAAAATTTGTGTTTGGTTGATTATTTCTTTGTTGTAACAATGCTTCTTGGCAATAAGTCTTGCCCTGTTGGAAGGTCTGTTTAGTTTGCCACATTTGTAAAGAAACAGCAGAGCTGAGTATGTGGGGTGCTCCCATGAAAAAGGTTGCAAATCTCCTCTGCCAAAGCTAAACAGCCTATTTTGCTATTGACTGTTATTTGGTGTCATTTATTGGATTGGCCAATTGAAGTCAGAAGAAACAAAACATATTAACAATTTAACAATTTATACATTATACAGCCACAACAGCCTTTCACATCCTTCTCATACTGCTCACCACTTTGATCACACACTGTTGTGGGATGACATTCCATTCTTAAACCAGCATTTACCAGGACACTTAAACCAGGACACATACACATACAGGACACATACTCACGGAGAGGCAGCTTTTCAGTGGTATGGTCCTCGTCTGTGGAACAGCCTGCCGGAGGAGCTCAGGGCCGCAGAGAACGTACATGTTTTTAAGAACAGGCTCAAGACCCACCTTTTTAATTTAGCTTTTACTTAGCGTTTATTTATTTTTTATGCTTATTTATTCTATCCTGTTATTCTATTATTAATTTAGGATTTACCTAATATTTTTTGATTTTATTCTTATTCATTTTTTAATCTTCTTACTCTATTTATATTTATATTTATATTGTATCCTGTTCTTATTTATTTTATCATTTTACCCTGTATATATCGTATTGCGTCATATCTCCAGTGTTTCCTCGGAGGGCGCTCTCTGCACCGGGGCTGTTATTGACCGTGGCTGCTGGGTCTCTGGGGTCCTCTCAGCCTGGTTGGGGGGCTCCTTGGCCTCCCTCCTGCTGTGTGCCCAGCCCGGAGGCTGCGGTCTGTGACCGGCTCCCGGTGCAGACGGCTCCCTGTTATGTTTCCTCACTTGGCTCATGCGAGCTCAGTCCAATTTTTACTCTTTAAGTGTGCGCGTGTGTGTATGTGTGTGTGGGTGGGGGTGGGGGGATATATGTGTATTGAGAGTGTGGGGAGTGAGTTGGAGGGTGGGGTGGGCTGCTTTTAACTATGTAAAGCACTTTGTGCTACATTTTTTCTGTATGAAAAGTGCTTTATAAATAAAGATTGATTGATTGATTGATTGATTGATTGATTGATTGATTGATTTGTCACATGTCAGCCAGTGTGGTTGTGTTGGTCACCCTAACCAGAACAGCATGCACACGTTGATCCCACAAGTCTTGAGTGGAAATGGATCAGAACTGAGGGCAGACAATTCCATTTTTCAAATCTTTTGTCTGTATGATTGTAAAACTCTAACCAACATAAATAAATGATCACAATAAATCAGAGTTTGTGTCTGTGCAAGTTGCTGTGATCCTATGGTTTGGGACCACTTATGACAAAATTTGAAATGCCCTGGTAGACTGGAAAACTGCAGTGGTAATGTCTTGGAGATATTTGACTCCATTCGAGATATAATGACTCCATTCTGATCGATCTCCAGTTCTTTCTGTCAGTTCCTGAATCACCTGGCATATCTTCTCTCAATTTATCTTAATGTTGCACCTTCAGCCAATTGTTTTACCTGTCATGTGCTGGCCGTGTGAAGCAGACAGGAGAGGACCCAAGCGCAGACTCAAACACAAAAGGTAAACTCAAAAGCAACTTTTATTGCTGAACATCAGAAACTACAACACTAAGTAAACTTGGAAGGTACATGTAACTAAACAGACAGGTAGGCAAAACACAGCAGAGAACGAGGGTACGACACAGAGTAAGACCGGGCTTAAATACACAGAGGGATAACGAGGGAATGAGACACAGGAGGAGAGCACAGCTGGGAGTAATCAAACATGATGAGACCAAGCGGAAGCAAAACTGAAAACATTAACATAGGACAAGAACTACCAAAGTAAAACAGAGAGACAGTTCACAAAGACGCAGACTAGACACTAAGACATGGAAACCTGACAGACCTCGGAACAGAGGATGAAGCACAGAGACGGGAGTAACAAACTGCAACATGAGACACGACTGACTGGGGAGCAAGACAATAAACATGACAAAACTAAACCTAAGAACTAGAATTCAAAAAACAAGAAGAAGAACTAGAGAGCCAGAAATACAAAAGAGAAACCCAAACACAAAGCGGTCAAAAGCTATGATGAAATCAAAGATCAATAATAGTACAAAGTCAAAACACTGGGATGGGTGACATAAACCAATTGTTAACCGATTGTTATCAGAGGACATAAAAAGAAAAAAAAAAATTTAGCTGGATGCTTCTAGGGAAGGTGCAGTTTGTGTGCCAGTGTGCACATTTTTGACTAAAACTTGCTATTGTCCAGTAATTGTAGACTTCAGGGATCTCTTGCTGGAGGATTCTTAACACAAGTTGGAACCAATTATAAAACCAATTATTATCTCTTGTAAATGGTCAGGCTGAAATCCTCCCTTCTTCAATTAGAATTTGATACCCAGGCTAACCATCGCTGTGGCCTGATCTGGCCTACACCCTTGTCCTAAAACTTTCAGATTCAAAAACAGAAACTATATCTACATGTTTACATTTTTGTTTACTGTCTGAATGGCCCAGGGGAAGAACCTCTTTTTAATCATGGAGCTGTGGGACCTGATTAACCTGAAGTGCTGACTGGAGGGCAGTGGGTGAAACGGGTGGCGAGCAGGATGTGGCCCTGGTTTTCCAGAGACAGAAGTAGCTGGAGATGAACTTCAGTGTTGGTAGAAGGCAGCCAGTGATTTGGGGGCAGTGTTAATTACCCTCTGTGGAGCCAGACACCCAGACGGCAGGAGAGCACACTGTCCACTGAGGAGTGGTAGAATACCTGGACCAGAAGGAGCTACTGACCTTAGTTTTAAGTTGTACGGTAATTTATATTGGACAGTCAAATCAGAGTGATGATTAAGTCCAATTTTGATTATTTAAGGTGATTGCCAACACCTTTTTCTTTCTAGGCAGCACTTTGAAACAGTGATCAGTGATGTTTTTATTTTATTTCTCCTGGATTATTGTAACTCACTTCATGTGTGTCAGTTGTTACCCTTAAATCTGCTGCTGGTTCAAAATCAAGCTGCACAAATGAACTCGTAAAAAAGAGCATATAACCACTGGCTACCTTTATATTTTAGAGTTCATTTTAAAATTCCTATATTGGTTTTTAAATGTTTTCTCAATCTTGCCCCACCTTACCTCTCTGAGCTTCTTCACCCCTACACATCCTGTCGGTCTCTCAGGTCAGCTGCTCCTGGAAGTACAAAAGGAAGCTCAGAAGGGACAGGGCCTCCTCTATCATTGCCCCAAAATTCTGGAATAACTTGCCCTTGTGTGTTAGAGGCCCCTTCACTGTCCATTTTAATAACACTTCTTAAACTTTATTTTTACTCTTTGGCTTTCAGCCCCAGCAAGACTTAGTTTTCCTTTTAGTTATTTGATCTTTTTAATTTATCTTTTATTTTACATCTGTCAGCTGGTGATCAGCTGATCACGGGGCAGGGTTTAAAAGAGATGCCACCCACCTGTTCGCCGCTCAGACATCGTTCTCTTCGTGTCAGGAGCTCCGAAACTTTGCCGACGTCAGTCTCCACCTGATTCAGCAACTGTGAGTGTTTTTCCCTTCGATCCTTTTTCTCATCCCGGCTCCGCTCGCTCTCCGTCTGTAACGCCAGTTCCGAAGCCACGCTTCGTGCACTGATCGTTACTAGAATAACTGCGTGTCTGTTCCAACCCACCGCTAGCCTTCGCCGTGTTTGGGTCTAGCCAGCACGCCACACGGGCACGCCGAATTACTGTGTGTAATTCGCCCAATCGTGACAGGATGTCTGAGCCTCATATAGACCCAGCGGAATTTGAACGACTGAAAGCCGAAGTACTATATCTTCGCGGTGTGGTGGATCGGATGAGCACAAAAATGGAGTCTCTCACCGTAACTGTCCTCCAACTTTCCACTTCCGTCACCTCGCTGCAACGTCAGCCAGCGCCGGTGAGCGCGGAGCCCCGGATCAGACTACCAGATAAGTGGAACGGAGTTGATGGCCGGCCTAATGGTTTGCTCGCCACTTTAGACATGCTGTTTGAATGTCAGCCCACTAAATACGCCACCGCCAGTGCAAAAGGTGCAATGTTAACCTCTCTCTTGTCTGGCCAGGCTCAGGAATGGGGCGCGGCTCTCTACAACAATAAATCTGCAGCTTGCAATGACTATGCCCTGTTTGTGGAGGAATTAAAAAAGACGTTTGTTCCCCCGAGCAGTGAAGTGGAAGTGGAGTCACAGCTGCTTCATTTACGCCAGGGCAGTCGACCCGTCTATCACTTTGCCTCCCAATTCCCTACCCTGGCCGCTAAGCTAAAGTGGGGAGACGCTTCTCTACGCTCCATTTTTCTGGAGGGACTGGCTGATTACATCCGAGATGAGATGACCGGCCGTAAGGCCCCAAAAACTCTGGATGAGGCCGTGGACCTCGCCCTGAAGATCGACCAAGGAGTGATGTCGCGGCCTCGCCACACCCCTCGGGCCTTCAAACCCTTCCAGCCTCAGAGGGTTTCGCAGCCTCCTCCCCCCTGTGAAGGAGCCGCTGCTAGCCCAAGCAGTACATCCAGTGAGGAGCCCATGCAGCTGGGTAGACTCTCCAAAGAGGAGAGAGAGAGACGCTGGCGTGAGGGTCTCTGCGCCTACTGTGGATCAGCTCGACACCGTTGTCCCCAGTGCCCGCTACGTCCGGGAAACGACGACGCCAGGTAGACTGCGGGGAAGTCCCACCTGGCCCTTTCCACTCCTATGACCCCTCTCGTTTTCTGTTACCAGTAATATTTCACCTGAAACACCAACTGGACACCGGAGCCACTGAGAACTTCATCAACCAAAAACTAGCCTCTCGACTTCGCATTCCGTTAACTTCCGTTGATCGATTCCTCCCGGTGACCTCAGTAGATGGGCGACCCCTCCAACCCTACCCAATCCAGTCCCAGACCCAGCCGGTTTGCATGTCTATTGGAGATCATCAGGAGGAGGTCCGGTTTCTAGTAGTCTCAGCCACGTCCTCTCCTCTCATCCTTGGATACCCCTGGTTCCGTCAACATGACCCCCACATCTCCTGGTCTTCCTGCCAGATCCTGGATTGGGGTCCCCAGTGTCCACGCTGCTGGCTTCTCTCTCGGACCCAAAAGAACTCAAAGTCAGAAGAGGCCTCACCAGATCCATTGATCTGGATAAGATCCCTCCGGCTTACCACGACTTATCTGAGGTCTTCAGTAAGAGGCGAGCCTCTACTCTACCTCCTCATCACTCCTACAACATGGCCATCGAGCTCCTCCCGGGAGCGGTCCCTCCTCGTGGTCGCCTGTTCTCTCTGTCACCCGCAGAGAATAAGGCCATGGAGGAGTAAGTTGCTGAGTCTCCAACAGGGCTTTATTCGCCCTTCTACCTCTCCTGCTGCTGCTGGATTCTTCTTTGTCAATAAGAAAGATGGCGGGCTCCGCCCCTGTATAGATTATCGGGGCTTGAATAAAGTCACTGTCAAGAACCGCCATCCTCTTCCTCTGCTATCCACCGCACTCGATTCCCTCTCCCAGGCCTGCATCTTCACCAAACTAGACCTACGCAGCGCCTACAATTTGGTGCGCATTAGGGAAGGGGATGAATGGAAGACGGCCTTCATCACTCCACTGGGAGTACCTGGTGATGCCCTTCGGCCTCTGTATCAGCCCTGCTGTCTTCCAACATCTGATCAACGATGTCTTGCGGGATATGCTAGGCCGGTGGGTGTTTGCTTATCTAGATGACATCTTGATCTACTCCCGCACCGAAGTGGACCATATTCGCCATGTGAGGGCCGTGCTGAGCAGGCTGCTTGAGTACCAGCTGTTCTGCAAACTGGAGAAGTGTGCGTTCCATCAGCGGTCCACCACCTTCCTAGGCTTCACCATCTCCTCCGATGGCCTGACCATGGACCCGCAAAAGGTCCAAGCCGTGACCCAGTGGCCTCAGCCCTCCAGCCTTAAGCAGCTACAGAGCTTCCTGGGCTTCGCCAATTTCTATCGGCGCTTTATCCGTAACTTCAGCACCGTTGTCGCCCCATTGACATCCCTCACCAAACCAGCTAACCTGCCTAAGCCCTTCTGCTTCTCCCCAGGTGCAAAACAGGCATGCCAAGACCTTATCCACCGGTTCACTATGGCCCCCGTCCTGCTCCACCCTGATCCTGCCAGAGATTTTGTGGTGGAGGTGGATGCCTCCGATGTTGGCGCTGGCGCCGTCCTTTCTCAACACGGCCCGGATGGAAAACTTCACCCATGCTGCTATTTCTCAATGAAGTTTTCTCCCACGCAGCAACGGTACGGTGTCGGAGACTGAGAACTCCTGGCCATCAAGTGGACCTTAGAAGAGTGGCGGCATTGGCTCCTGGGAGCAAAAGACCCTTTTCTGATCTGGACTGATCATCAGAACCTGATCCATATTTGTTCTACCAAGCAGCTCAACCCAAGGCAGGCCCGTTGGGCCTTCTTCTTTGAGCCTTACAATTTCCACCTCGCCCACCGCTAAGGCGGACGCTCTCTCCAGACAGTTCGTCCAGGACGGCCTCACGTCAGACCCTGGACCTATCCTACCTTCTCATTGCTTCGCTGCCCCCCTTCGGTGGCCCTTGGAGGACTCTATCCGGGATGCCCTGACCGCTGAACCACCTCCGCCTGACACCCCTGCTGGGAGGCTCTATGTACCATCCCGGTGCCGTCAGGAGGCCTTGCTTTGGGCTCACTCCTCCCCGCTCTCTGGTCACCCGGGGCCTGACAGGACCCTCCAACTCCTCCGTCGTGCCTTCTGGTGGCCCTCCATGACTCGGGACATCCGTGAATTCGTTTCTGCTTGTGACACCTGTGCTCGGGCCAAGTCCTCCACTCAGCATCCCGCTGGCGACCTTCGCCCTCTCCCTGTGCCAGGACATCCCTGGTCCCATGTCGGCCTTGACTTTGTTACCGGCCTCCCATCCATGGATGGTCTTGACACCAACCTCACCTTTGTAGACCGGTTTTCAAAGGCGGTGCACCTGGTCGCTCTGGCCGGTCTCCCTTCCGCCAAACGGACGGCCGAGCTCCTCTTGGACCATGTCGTCCAGCTTCACGGGTTCCCCAAGGACATAGTCTCCGACAGGGGGCCCCAGTTCACCGCCAGGTTCTGGAAAGCCTTTTGCCGCCTGATTGGAGCGTCTCCCAGCCTCTCGTCCGGCTATCACCCTCAGACCAATGGGCAGGTTGAACGGACCAATCAACAGTTGGGGCGCATCTTGAGGTGCTTCGTCTCCGCCCAGCCGTCGCTTTGGCCTTGTTACCTGTTGTGGGCTGAGCTGTCTCATAACCTTCACGTCTCTTCTGCCACCGGTCTCTCGTCCTTTGAAGTCTGTCATGGTTTTCATCCTCCTATCTTCAGCCATCACTAGGCGGAGGTCGACGTGCCTGCTGCTGAACGGATGGTCCGCCGCTGTCGTCAGGCCTGGATCAAGGCGCGGGCTACCATTTCCCGAGCCAACGCTCTGTACACCAAGCAGCATCGTCGCCGCCACCGCCCGGGTCATCCATTCCAGCCGGGGGATCGCGTCTGGCTCTCCACAAGGCACCTGCGACTCCGCACCAAGTCCAAGAAGCTCACTCCCAGGTTCGTTGGCCCGTACGAGATCACTGCCCGGATCAACCCCGTGACTTATCGTCTCCGGCTTCCACCTGCCATGAAGGTCCATCCGGTTTTCCACGTCTCGCAGCTTAAACGGCGCGTTACTTCCCCACTGGCGCCCCCCTCCCCGGCCCCGCCTCCGCCCAGGTTTGTCGATGGGGGTCCTGTCTACACTGTCCGGCGGATCTTGGACTCCCGTACCCGGGGTCGAGGGGTCCAGTATCTGGTGGACTGGGCTGGCTACGGTCCTGAGGAGCGCTCCTGGGTGCCGTCCCGCTTCGTCTTGGATCCTTCCCTCATCTCGGATTTCCGTCTCCACCGTCCTGGACCATCGGGTGCCGGTCTTCGGGAGGGGGGGGGGGGGGGGGGTGTCCTGTCAGCTGGTGATCAGCTGATCACTGAGCCGGGTTTAAAAGAGATGCCACCCACCTGTTCGCCGCTCAGACATCGTTCTCTTCGTGTCAGCTCCGAAACTTTGCCGACGTCAGTCTCCGCCTGATTCAGCAACTGTGAGTGTTTTTCCCTTCGATCCTTTTTCTCATCCCGGCTCCGCTCGCTCTCCGTCTGTAACGCCAGTTCCGAAGCCACGCTTCGTGCACTGATCGTTACTAGAATAACTGCGTGTCTGTTCCAACCCACCGCTAGCCTGCGCCGCGTTTGGGTCTAGCCAGCACGCCACACGGGCACGCCGAATTACTGTGTGTAATTCGCCCGATCGTGACAACATCTTATGTACTTTTATCGTTTACCTCCAATGTACAGCACATTGTGTCATTTGTGGTTATTTTAAAGTGTTTTATAGAAAGCGATGGATAGATGTATACACTTGTATGACCCTGGTTTGTTACCTGTACACTGTTAGAAGAGTTCTCTGCATCTCAATATTGGGGACCCAGTTCTGACTGTTTGTCTGTGTAGGTTCTCAGTCATCCAGGTCATGTTAATCTAAGGAGCTTGGAAAGAAAAGTGCCTGGACTTATTTGAAGATGTTTTACCTCTTATTCGAGAAGTTTTTTCAGTTCTAAGACCAAATGGTGTCCCAGGTATTTAAGCCCCAGAGGGAGTTCTCCCTAAAGAGGGTCACTGACCCATTTTTGATCATGTGCCTCATCACATGAGCCAAGGTTAAAAAAAAAATCTATCTACCTATCTACACACACACACACACACACACACACACACACACACACACACACATATATATATATATATATATATATATATATATATATATATATATATATATATATATATATATATACATATATATATGTATATGTACAGTGGGGCAAAAAAGTATTTAGTCAGCCACCGATTGTGCAAGTTCCCCCACCTAAAATGATGAGAGAGGTCAATAATTTGCACCAGAGGTACACTTCAACTGTGAGAGACAGAATGTGAAAAAAAAAATCCATGAATCCACATGGTAGGATTTGTAAAGAATTTATTCGTAAATCAGGGTGGAAAATAAGTATTTGGTCAATAACAAAAATACAACTCAATACTTTGTAACATAACCTTTGTTGGCAATAACAGAGGTCAAACGTTTACTATAGGTCTTTACCAGGTTTGCACACACAGTAGCTGGTATTTTTGGCCCATTCCTCCATGCAGATCTTCTCGAGAGCAGTGATGTTTTGGGGCTGTCGCCGAGCAACACGGACTTTCAACTCCCGCCACAGATCTTCTATGGGGTTAAGGTCTGGAGACTGGCTAGGCCACTCCAGGACTTTCAAATGCTTCTTACGGAGCCACTCCTTTGTTGCCCGGGCGGTGTGTTTTGGATCATTGTCATGTTGGAAGACCCAGCCTCGTTTCATCTTCAAAGTTCTCACTGATGGAAGGAGGTTTTGGCTCAAAATCTCACGATACATGGCCCCATTCATTCTGTCCTTAACACGGATCAGTCGTCCTGTCCCCTTGGCAGAAAAACAGCCCCATAGCATGATGTTTCCACCCCCATGCTTCACAGTATGTATGGTGTTCTTGGGATGCAACTCAATATTCTTCTTCCTCCAAACACGACGAGTTGAGTTTATACCAAAAAGTTCTACTTTGGTTTCATCTGAAGGCAAGGCAAGGCAAGGCAAATTTATTTGTATAGCACAATTCAACAACAAGGTGATTCAAAGTGCTTTACAGAGACATTAGAAACAAAAACAAATAAAAAGCATGATTTAAAATTAATTAAAACAAGCAAACAAACAAACTAACTAAACACACACATTTCACACCTGTTCGCGCGATCTGAACCCTTATCGTAAGGGGAGCTACCAGTCCTTCTGTGGACGAGCTACTTTCTATTTTAAATTCCCTGAATTTAAAATACTCTCTAGACCCAGTCTAGACCCAGTTGGGGAGCTACCCAGAGCTCTAATCCCACACCTGTTCGCGCGATCTGAACCCTTATCGTAAGGGGAGCTACCAGTCCTTCTGTGGACGAGCTACTTTCTATTTTAAATTCCCTGAATTTAAAATACTCTCTAGACCCAGTCTAGACCCAGCTGGGGAGCTACCCAGAGCTCTAAACCCACTTAACAAACAAACAAACAAACAAAACAGTATATAAAATCAAAACAGATAAAATCAGAACAGTAGATAAAATCAGTAGTTAATGTAAGTTTTGAAATTTAAGCTTAACAAACAAACAAAACAGTATATAAAACCAAAACAGATAAAATCAGAAATAGATAAGATCAGTAGTTAGTGTAAGTTTTGAAATTTAAGCTTAAAAGTGTGGATTTGGTGCTTTATTCAAATGCAGCTGAGAATAGGTGAGTCTTCAACCTGGATTTAAATAAACTGAGTGTTTCAGCTGATCTGAGGCTTTCTGGGAGTTTGTTCCAGATATAAGGAGCATAAAAGCTGAATGCAGCTTCTCCGTGTCTGGTTCTGACTCTGGGAACTGATAAAAGACCGGATCCAGATGACCTGAGGGATCTGGAAGGTTCATACTGGGTCAGCAGGTCACTGATGTATTTTGGTCCTAAACCATTCAGAGCTTTATAGGCCAGCATCAGAACTTTAAAGTCTATCCTCTGACGGACAGGTAGCCAGTGTAAAGACCTCAGAGCTGGACTGATGTGGTCCACTTTTTTGGTCTTAGTGAGGACTCGAGCAGCAGAGTTCTGAATGAGCTGTAGTTGTCTGACTGATTTTTTAGGTAGACCTGTAAAGATGCTGTTACAGTAATCAAGCCTACTAAAAATGAATGCATGGACTAGTTTTTCCAGGTCCTGTTGAGACATCAGATCTTTTATCCTTGAAATATTCTTGAGGTGATAGTAAGCTGACTTTGTTATTGTCTTAATGTGTTTTTCTAAGTTTAGGTCTGCATCCATCACTACACCCAAATTTCTCGCCTGGTTTGTGGTTTTTAGATGTATAGATTAAAGTTCTCTGGTGACCTGTAATCGTTTTTCTTTGGCGCCAAAGACTATTACTTCAGTTTTGTTTTTGTTTAGTTGGAGAAAATTGTGGCACAACCAGTCATTGATTTCCTCAATGCATTTACCAAGAGCCTGTACAGGGCCTCGGTCTCCTGGTGACATTGTGATATATATTTGTGTGTCATCTGTATAGCTGTGGTAGTTTATTTTGTTGTTCTTTATAATCTGTGCCAGTGGGAGCATGTAAATGTTAAACAGAGGGGGTCCCAAGATGGAACCTTGGGGAACTCCACATGTGATACTTGTCTGCTCAGATGTGAAGTTACCTATTGATACAAAGTATTTCCTGTTTTCTAAGTATGTTTTGAACCAGTTTAGTACAGTTCCTGAAAGACCTGCCCAGTTCTCCAGTCGTTTGAGTAATATGTTGTGGTCAACTGTATCAAATGCTGCACTGAGATCCAGTAAAACTAGGACTGACATTTTTCCACTGTCTGTATTCAGACATATGTCATTAAACACTTTTGTCAGAGCGGTTTCAGTGCTGTGGTTCTGTCTAAAACCTGACTGGAAGGCATCGTAGCAGTTATTCTGTGTTAAGAAGTAATTGAGCTGTTGAGAAACTGCTTTTTCAATGATCTTACTTAAAAATGGGAGATTTGAGATCGGCCTGTAGTTGTTCATTTGTGTCTTGTCAAGATTGTCCTTTTTCAGTA
>NC_141349.1:3220275-3322775 GCF_057382095.1 Aulonocara sp. 'chitande type north' Nkhata Bay
GTAGTTCGATTCCCTCAGTTCTTACTACCTTCCCTCTCAGGGAAGGTAGTAAGAACTACGTAAGTAAACTGCTTTACTTAAAGTCCTTAATGATCTTCCAATCAGAGCTGACTCTGGTCTTCTCACCATTCTTGTCCTTTTGGATCTGAGCTCAGTCTTCGACACCATCTCTCATTCTGTCCTTCTAAGCAGACTTTCCTCCAAATCCAACCTTTTGAAGGCGAACCATTTCTTACTCACTATCGATAACTCCACAGTTTTCCCTTCTCCTCAGGTTAAAAGCCTTGGTGTCATCCTAGACAGTTCACTTTCCTATAAATCTCACATCAATAATCTCACCCATTCTGCCTGTTTCCATCTACACAACATTAACAGATTACGTCCTTCTCTTTCCACCTAGTCTACGTCCATTCTTGTTCCCAGTCTTGTTACCTCCCGTATTCACTACTGGAATTCTCTTTTGCATGGTCTCCCCCAAAAATCCCTCCATAATCTTCAACTGGTTCGGAACGCTCGCATTATCACCAGCAATGTTCCCTCTAAGCTGTGCGCGTGCGCAATTGCCCACTGCTGGCACGGTCTCTGCGCACAGAAAATCTGCGTTGCGCACAAAAAAAAAACTATCCTGAATTGAAATTAAAATTAACACTTTAACAATTCTGTTTTGCAGTGTTACTCAGTAAGTGACTGGCTGCTCCCGTATGGGATTAGAATGATGGCACCTTATCCCATAGTCCAGCCAATAATGCGATTCACATTCGTATATACGCAGCTAATCAACATCGTTGACAAGCATGGCTGATGTGGAGTGAAGCCACGTTAATGACAACGTGTACAACCATTGGAGATGTGAGCAGGACAGACGGAACAGTTGACGGAACGGAAAAAGTGTGGACTTCATATGAGTTTTTAAATTGTGTTGATAGGCCATGTAAAACCAGAGTTATGATAAAAATATATACAATGTTTGTTCTTTTCCTGAATACTATCGTATTCGAGGTAAGCGTTGGAGGTGGCGTTGGATAGGGAGGGTGATGCGTCAGTGAGTGCTTATCAGTATCAGTATATGTATGTGTGTGCGTGTCCATAGTTCAGCTGAGACAGTGTCCTTCGCCCCGCCAGGCTAAGTAAACAGTCTTCCAGCCAACCCAGGTGGCCTTGTAGGGAATGGGAAGGAACAGACTCAACACAGTCGTTATCAGGGAGTACAGCTCCAGCCTTGAGCCCACAGCTGGCGCAGAAGGGGTAGCCGGATTATGATGGTGATTTTTCTTTTGCAAACAACTCATGAGAATTTCAATCTGTTTTTAACACTCCGACACTGGTCTCTCAATCTCTCGTTAATAGCTGCGAGTTTCTCCATGATGTTATTAGCCGTCGATTCTGTGGTCTTGTCACTCTTTTGCTCACATAGCAGATTCCGAGACCTCACGACCGCAGCCAACTGATCCGAGATGTAATCCAGCTTCCGCCCAGAGATGTTGTTCTGAGTTGTTTCTTTCCTGATGTAATCCAACATACAAATACGCTCAGAGGTGTTATTCTGAGCATTCACTGCAGTCGTAAGCACCTCCAAGCTCTTAACCCTGCTGCCTTGAGTGAGCCCTTTCTGAGAAGTCGCACCTGTCGTTCCAATCCCAGCGGGCAGCCTTGTGGGGGTTTGAACAGCCGGTTCCGCTCTTTTAATTTTCCGATAAGCCAGGTCCAAGCTAGCTCTGATCAGCAAGAACCCTGTTATCATGGTTCCAAATAGGTAGATATCTTCAGCGTCCTCGATCGACAGTCCCGCCAGGCACACTATCCTCTGCCACCCGTCCATCGTGTATCCAGCCGGGAAAGTCCCTCCAGGGCACTCGGGTTCTCCCGAGCCCAGACTTCTCGTTAAAGGGTGTCAATGGCATTCAGAAACCAGTTGATCAAATCCATAATTCTCTTTTAGGTTGTAGACACAGACTGTGAGAGAGTGTTCCAGGGAAAGTAATACAAAAAAGACATGAGACTAGACAAGGACATAAGAACTAGCAGGGAAGATAAGGGAGAGGGGAAAAAGTGCGTCCGCCTCCTCCGAGAGCCAAAGAAAGAGTTTTAGAGCTTTATAACAAACAAAAAAAGAACTTGGAGTTCAAGTTATTTTTCTTTCCAATAGTGTTAACATACTACACAGGTCATGAACAATATTTTTAAAAATTTTCATTGTAAGTGGGCTAAAGCAGTTAATTAAGAGAAGTCTAACATAAATGCTGTAATTTGATTATTTTAATAAACCATGTAACTTGGATGGATTCGATGCTGGCATAACAACAGTGCACACATCTTCTGTTGCTCACAGTGGTCCAAGGGACCGCTCAGGGAGTTTGTGTGTTCGCGCAGACACATGAAAGATTACAGTGAACATTGATCACCAGAACCCCCTCTTACCAGCACAACACCCCTGTTCGTCAGGAACTTCACTGGCTCCCAGTAAAATTCCGGATAGTATACAAACTTCTGCTCACCTTCAAGGCCATCCATAACCTTGCACCTCCTTACCTTTCTGACCTGTTAAGCACTATCTCTTCTGCCCGCTCACTTCAATCTTCTTCTTCTATCCAGCTTTCTGTGCCTTCCTTCCGCCTCACCACCATGGGAAGCAGAGCTTTCAGCTACTCTGTTCCCAGGCTGTGGAACTCTCTACCCCCAGATATAAGAAACATTGGTTCTCTCCCCCAGTTTAAATCTCAACTAAAAACCCGTCTGTTCAAATCTGCATATTCACTGTGAACCCACTGTTTGTTAATTTTTTCTCATGGTTTTGTTTTTATTGTTCTTCATTGTGTCATTGTTCTATTATGTGTTTTATTGTACAGTGTCCTTGAGTGTCTTGAAAGGCGCTTTATAAATAAATTTTTTTATTATTATTACTACTACTTTCTTTCTTGCAGTCCTGGAAGGTGCCCCAGGTAGGGGGACTTCATCACACGACCAATTACAGCATGAATTGATGGGTTTGATTGGAAATAACAAAATGCCTGATCTCTATTATCACAATTTTCATAACAACAATCATGTTTGAGAATGAGGATGCCCATAAGTACAACATGCACCAGGACACCCAGCTCACAGTTCAATTATCAATTTTATGATCATATCATTGGAATTTATAAACTATATAATAAATAATGTATTTTATTTATAAGTGCCTTTTAAGAAATTCAAGGGCACCTTAAAAGCAATTAAACATCAAAGTATGTATAAATTAACAGATAAAAAAGAAAAAAGAGTTAAAAACCAGTAAATCCTAAAACATAATCAAACTGAAAGGCTGACTTTAATGATAGGAAGAGAATCAATGTTGCAAATGTGGTTTTGGGATTTCCAAAGACGAGGGGTCACATGGCTGAAAACTCTAAACCGATGGTGGTCAAATGAGCAGGTGGTATAATGAGAATAATGGTGGAGAAGAATCAAAGAGTATGGGATGGGTGACAATGTTCAGTAGATAACAAGAGTATAGAAAGAACTAAAAGTAAGATGCACAATCTTACACATTTATGCAATATTTTAAAATAAGCAAGTGAAGAGTCTGAAACACAGGATTAAGATGTTCTGAAAGATATTTTAGTTTTGACACGGTCAACTGTATGCAAGCTGTGAAGAAATTTCTGTGGTAGGCCAGAAAAGATCGAATTACAATAATCAATACAAGATGTAATCAGAGCACATACAAGAATAGGAGTACTTTGAGCTGCAAAGGATGGGCATAGCCAAATAATGTTACTTAGATCATGTGTTATTGATATTTGTTTCATAATCTGAGGTGCTATCAAAAACAACTAAATTTAACATATGAGGAAGGAGAGGTTTGTCAATACTCTCTATTTATTGACAATTCCAAAAGCAAATGTATTGAATTCATCCAAAACAGTTTTGGTTCCTACCAGAAGAACCTCTGTTTTGTGTTTGAATTAACTACTACTATTGAATTGAGAAAATTAGCAGACAACCATGATTTTAGTCTTTCTTCCCCTGGTACCTGTCATGGTCTTGGGTCTGTAACTGGGCATTTGAGTTTGACTTCTGACTTCTTTAATATTCTGAGGTGAAGATCCCAGTTGTGGTTATTATAGTTGTGATCCGTCTTTTTGTATCCCCAGGTCTTAGTTTCATATCTAGCCTTTGGTTCTCTGTCACCAAAGGCCCGTGAGTTCCTTGTCACAGTCTCTCTCATCCTCTGGCTGTTAGTCCCGTCAGATTAGTTTGTCTCAGTTTAGGTTTCTTGTGTCTGAGTTTTGACTTCAGTCCTGCATTTTGGCTCAATCCTGTCTGCCTCTTACAGCGGTACATGATAGTACCTGATAGCTGATACCAGAGGTATAGTTTGATTAGAATTATGCATGATTCACTATTAGCAATTAAAAAACAGTTAAACAGAAACAGTTTTAACACTATCACTTCTCTGATAAATAAAATCTGGATGTTAAGTTCTTTTATTCCAGTTCTGAGTAAAGATGAGCTGAAGGATCTCAGTCTCTGTGACGAAGAGGCTATCTCAAGCCTTGGCATTTGTAGGCTCCATTCGCAGCAGAAGAGCTGTCGGAGAGATTTTCCATGTCACGGGTGTCTTTTTACTGTAAGTAAATATGCCAAAATTAAAGGGGACTGGCCCACAAACCTTTAAACCAGTGGTTCCCAAAGTGTGTGTGTGTGTGTGTGAGAATTTAAAAAAAAGAGAATGCTTGGACACTGCTTGCATAATGGACAGGTTTTTGACGGGGC
This sequence comes from Aulonocara sp. 'chitande type north' Nkhata Bay, assembly GCF_057382095.1. Taxonomy (NCBI): domain Eukaryota; kingdom Metazoa; phylum Chordata; class Actinopteri; order Cichliformes; family Cichlidae; genus Aulonocara; species Aulonocara sp. 'chitande type north' Nkhata Bay. The sequence goes on from NC_141349.1 coordinate 3,225,031, forward strand.
TCCCACACAAACGCAAAGCAGAAGATGAGGCATCCCCAAATATGCTTCCAAACCAACGTCCTTCCAAGCTAAAGACTAGAAAATGTGATGAAATATATCTTCCCTTTGGCTTCACCTGCACAACGGTGGTGCCAAGGTAGGTCTCTGCGAGAGAATTTGTTTGCCCTGCATCAGGAGCATGCGCTGGGCTGTCCAAATCACGGACAAACAGGATCCCACAGCTGTTTTAAACCCATTTGCACAGAGGCATTTTTTGAAAAATGTATTGATAGCAATGTTGAATATTATTACACATTAAAAAAAACAAAACAAAAAAAAACAACTACATGTAAAATAATTACACTATAAAGATTATTTGTTTTTCTGTTATTTAAAAGAGGTAGTTTATTTTATGTATTTCTCAACCTGTAATTTATTGCAGTTTATTTGTTTCATTATTTACAAAAGGTTTGAGGTGTGAAATAAACTTGATGCTTTGATTCAAATGGAGTTTGAAGTCAAATATGGGTGTGTGTGGTTGGAGGATGTGTTTGTGCTGGACCGCCGTTACTGTGGCTTGTGAATGGTCCCAAGCCTTCATGATGCTACCTCTCCTTGCCATTTTGATGCGGGTTGATTCATTTTCATCTGACAAAAGAATGCTGTTGCTACTCCGGCTTTTTTGGGGACCTTTTGGCAAAGTCTAATCTGGCCTTACTATTTTTAGCCTGATGAAAGAAGTAGAAACATATGATCATCTACCACAGTAGATGTATACAGATTTTTATGGGGGGGGGGGGGGGGGGGGGGGGGGGGCTTGCATTTTTTTAACAATAAGCATAAGCACAAGCTTTTTTGTGTGTGTTCGGAATAATAATCAACATTTTTTAAGTTGTATAATTCGTTTTTAATTATTTTTAAACATTAATTTGTTCATAATTGTCTAAAAAGGTTTTTTGTTTGGGTTCATGTATGGCATTTAAACAGCTTTCCATTGTACATCAAGGTTTGATCTGTCAGCTCTCAAACATTGGAGTAATTCAACTTGTATTTAGAATCACAATAAATAGCGCGAGTATGGCATTTGTCTTGTTTGTGAGATTGCACAAATAGAAAACAAATGAAAAAATACAATGACTTAAGCACAGCTATTCCAGTGAGTACAGGAAAGAGATTTTACTGTCCAGATGAGGAATGCCTCACTAATATGACAGACCTATTACCAGTAACGATCCACCAGACAAATGATGCAGCAGCCGATTCAATTTAACATCTACATTAGCCGTGTGATGTGATTTAGGGGATGCATGCACGCTTATTTTCCAGCCGGCACACACACACACACACACACACACACACACACACACACACACACACACACACACACACACACACACAAATACAGTCACCATCAACACAAATGCATGCTAAAGTCTGCATGCTCAGTAACACATAAATTTTGTAAGGTTTTTTTCAGTCCTCTTCCAAATACAGACACAAATACACATCTTTGGCCACACACACACACACACACACACACACACACACACACACACACTGTCAGGCTGTTATGAATTCCACAGAGCGGAGTGCAGAGCAGGAGAGGGATAATGATAATAAATGGAGAGAGCCTGAATATTATTTGACTACTGTGCCAATATTAGCTCCTCATCTAGCCAGTGTACCTCACATTAAACAAGCCTAACACTTAATGTCATGGTGCGGCTGTGCAGTAGGCAGGAAGGACACCAGAGACAAAAGCGAACTCAAACGGGCAGCTTTATTGCTCAACTCTTATAAAAGCACAAGGAAACAAAGGCCAGGGGTAGATAATAAAAAAACTGAGATGCTTCAAGGAAAAACATGCTACTGGGAGGGATGCAGCCATGAGGGGCAACGTGACAAAGGACAAAGGAAGACTTGAACAATAAATATATCAGGCAATGAGGGGAGATTTATCACCAACCTAGACACGAAACAGAGAACCAAAGCAATACTAACAGAAACTAGGAACAAAGCCACTTCTTGAAACCCAAAAGACACTGAAAAATGCTAACCTCTGGGTCCACAATTCAAGAATCCTGACGCTGACATGTGTCCAAGACTAACTGTTTTTTCCCACTTTCACAAAAAATATGACTTTTGGTTTTGGTTCACTTTACTGTTCCACTCACCATTTAGTTGGAAGAGGTAACAGGGAACTAATGATGACATTAATTCAATTATAAAAAAAATGTAACAAGTGCAAACTGTGAAAACTACACATACAACTATCTGTACAGTCCAAATTGAACTGATATGAAATGACAAAATATACTCAAATAATAGTTCCCTATGTGGCACCATTTTTAAGACAGATTTATTATTAAAACCTGTTTTGGATTATAACTTGTTTCACATGGATCCAATCCCAATTGTCACTGGAGGAGAGTCAGGCTACTCACGTATCACTTGATGTCTGATTATGAAAATTATTTAGTCCCACATTCACACCAACAGTTAATTTAGAATTACCAATTAGACACCAACTTCCTGTAATGATCTTCCTGTAGATATATGTCTTAACTACTCTGTCACAGTATAGTAGTGAACGAGTTGTTAACCATGAACAGCGAATGCACCATTTCGTCTTTGTTTTTTAATTATGGTGAAAAATAACAGAAAAGTGTTTGCAGAATAATATAAAGTAATCATAAAGTTAACTTCCTTAAAAGTTATGCTTATAAAATGTCATCATTTTCTTTCATTACCAATTGTTACCTGTTAGACTTTTTTTTTTAAATTAACTGTGGCCTTGAAAAACAGTGTGGATTAAAGAGATTCTTGTTGCAATTCCCGCAAGGGTCTCCTGAAAACCTGAAAACATAATTCCTCAGAACACAGCTGTCCACAGGAATTAAGAGGCATAAGTTAATGCTGTCTAACATTAATCACTGCCATTTCTGGCATGACAGCAGTCAGCAAGAAGTCATTTATATATGGGCCAGGTGTAGGTCTTAAGTTATTCGTTCTCCCACTTGCTAGTGTTAAGTTATAGTCTAACTCCTTAATGAAAGCTACATTTGGGCTACAGCTGCTGCACCATCTGGCACTGTAAATTATGGAAGGGAACATCTAGTGTACACTGGATTGCGCTATACAGCAAAACCCTGTAACGTGTATTACATTAAGAGGCTAGTCTGCTGATACCTCTGTCACTCAGGACTCTATTATCATACTATCCATGCATAGGCACGTACGCACACACACACACACACACACACACACACACACACACACATACGCACACACACACACACACACACATATACAGTATGCCTGTATGTGTATAGACAAACTTGTTGTTGTTGTTGCATGTTGGTCCAACACACATCTCCCACACCTTTTACACAGTTTTAGACATTTTAATTAACTAAAGAAAACCAAAAATTCTTTAAATAAAAGGAACACAAATATATAAAAGCCATAGTGTGGAAGTTAAGGCCACGTTTGTTATATATATTCTGCTCTCTTCTAACACATCAAATGAGAACACATGTTGTGTATGTATGTTTTTGCTTGGGTTTCTCATCAGCCCAGGCCTGACTTGGTCCTCCATCAACCCATGCCGTCAGTTTGACTCTACTATTCTTAGTGGGTCCATCTGCCACTATAGTCCCCCTGGACACCATGCCTTCAGACACAGTTCCCATCTGACAAACTGCTCTTACTTCCCCATACAGACAGGATGTATTAAATTGGTCATGGTAGGATTCTACTGCATTGTGTTTAATTAACACCGGTTGTCACTGTATAGGGGCTGGTGGGAGATGTAAATATCCTGAGGTTTCGCTTTGGCTCAGCACGGTGACGTTAGATGACAAAATACAGTATGAAAAATGTATGTGATCTGTCAGAAATCCACAGAAAGGCAGCACGAAAGAAATCCACACTGTGGGTCAACCTTTAGAAACAAATTTGGCTTTTGAAAAAAGACTTTCCTCTTCCCTGAACATGAATTAACCAACTGAAACCTTACTTGTTTGACACATTGCTGGTTTACTGATGTTTCTGAGTTGGATTTATTAAAACCTGTTTCAGTAAAAGAGATTTTGGTCCTTACTATCATAAAACAATAAATGAAAAGAACATTACATATAGCATGTTTGTAATGTGGACACCTGTCAAAAGGATGCCTGTAAAAACCATCAGACGAGCAAAAACAGTTGCATCAAGTTATGGTCGTCTTTAATCCTGCTGCTGCAACATTTGAAGCTAAATTCTAAATTTGACAGTTTCTAGTTCTATATAGTTTATTTAGTTGAGTTGCAGATTTTTCTCTCCACCAAAATGAGCTTCCATAATTGCATTTTTTATAATAATGATAATAATAATGATAATAAAAATAATAAGCGAATACAACTGCTAGATTTTGTTTTACACAATACAGGAGTGTGTTTTTGCTCTTCTCTATCTTTCCTTAGGTCCATCATTGTCTACAGGTTTCATGGGAAGTATCAGAAGCAATAGAGGAGAGCAGGTGGAACACTCTAAAAAACGATTCATGGGTTTAGTAAGTAAAGATTAAAATCAATAGCTTTTTCTGCATAAAAAATTAAGTTTGTTGCATGTACACATTGTAATCAGTTGATAACTTAATTTAATGAGTTGGTCGAAATGAAAATAAAGAAAACAGTCTTAGCTCAGTAATATATCGATTTTGAACAGACATTTCTGTGTTAACTTAACATGAAAGTGTATTCAGTTAATACAACTTAAAAATCTCGTAAGCATCCTTTAAAAGCTGAGTACAAGGCTGACTTGCCCGGACATGTTGTGCTCTCAGACCACTGATCGAAAGAAACGGAGGCAAAGAGAGAAAGCAGAGAAGCGGCATTTTGTACGGAACATTATCAAACGTTAAAGCTTTGTGGTGAGTACAATTTTTTGCCTTGTTTTATTCACAGCAGCTAATAACTCTAACTTTAACTCTATCAAGACGCACTGCAAGAAATCTATTTTTACACAACACTAAACTCTTCCTCGGCGAGTGGTGGTGATAAGCTAGTAACATTACACTTCTGGCTAACTTGTGAAGTAATTCGACCGTAACATTAGTCTTTGTTAAGTTTTGTTTTACGGTGGCAGCCAAATGGTGTTAATTGACACTGAGCTTCTGTAGCCGTAGTTTTTAACTCTGCAAAGACAGGGTAATACACGTTTTTCTTCTTTCTACTTTGAAATCGTTGCAGCGTTGATGAAGGTTTGACCAGCAAAAGGCTGGGCCGTTTTACATTCATGACTAAACAAATGTAGGTTACTGAGTATACATTCGGTTTAACATCGATGCATTTTGATGTTTAAGTCCTAGAGTTATTTTTATGTGAGATTGAAGTTTGTTAATTGAGCCCTAGCTGAAGAACAGCCTGTGTCAAAGTTCAGTCAAAAAACGCGGGCGAGGAAGCGAACGCCATGTTGTAGAAACGCCACACGAAAGATCTTAAGTAACATTCATAAACTAGTTGTTTTAATGACATTACATTGAATGTGCATTAGCACATAAAATATAATATTGCTCTTTTGGGTGTTAACTGCAGATACATAAGCGCAGTTGTATCACTTAAGAAAAAATATCTTTGATTTGGAAACATAAAGCAACTTTTAGGAGAAACTCAACACTAAAAATAATATACATAGTTTTAACTTTTAATGTCATAAGGATTTCCTGTGAGATAATGATTAGACTAAAGACTATAGTTAAAAAAGCGTGAATATTGATTGCGTGTAATTTGCCCATTTCTTTGCAGTAGTTTACAAGCATTTTTCTTGTTTTTCATCTTGAATATTCAAAAACAATGAATTAAAATTTACTGTAATGCTGATGTAGCACAAGTTGTTTGTACTACAGCCTTCTGAATCACCCAAGTTAAAGTAATTTAAACTGTTTGTTTTTAAAATGAAGTGGATCTGTAAAATTTGCAAATTTGAAACACCAAGAAAGACATTCTCCATTCGCAGGCAGGAAGTTGTCAATCAAGCACCAAAAATCAATGACCTGAAAGAAAGATGGCCTGCTCTTTTTGATGCAGTTCAGGTAAATATTTTTCCATAAGATAATTTGCAGTATGTATTCTTTTAAAGTAAATTGTATACATTAACATGTTGTGCCTATTTGTGCCTTTTTTTTTATACAGATAAACCAAGAATTCAGAAGGATCACCACTGTTAACCTGGAAACAACATTCATGGCAAAGCTGGACCAGTACTCTCAGAAAATAATGTCCTTGCTGTCCTCAAGAGGAGGGGCTGCAAAAATGCACATTCGGCGCATCCAGAACATGCTGCTAGAGGTATGAATGAATGAAATGTAGTTTTTTTTTTTCCAATAGGTGATATTGAGTCTTAAAAGGTAGCTGTTTACAACTCAACTATGTCAAATTATTGTTTAGAGCTTGAGGCACAAATATCAATTAAAACTATAAATACTTAATAATAAAACAAATTATAGGTGATGTGGATCATGATTGGCAGAGTAATTTGCAAGATTTTGCAGTTTTTCTATTTGTTACCTGGATTTTTCAAGTTCATGAATTGATCATTTCAGAGAAATGGCTCTTTGAAATGATCAATTCATTATTTTGATTATCACTGGAAATCTATAATTGGTACAGTTCAGGCCATATAAAGTCAATCTTTTTTTTTTTTTTTTGATGTAATTATCAAAAACCCATCCTCCTCGAAGAGCAGTTCGACATTCTTTTTCTTATTCACAGGATGATTCTGTGGAGAGAAGGCGAGAGGTCGCTATCCGTGGCTTAGTGGTGTATCTCAGGGAAAAGGAGGAGGATCTCTTCAAAGAGCAGGTAAATCAGACATGACTATACTTTGTATTAGAGCTACGATCTAATCTATTATTAATTGATTTCTAAATTTTTACTCAGTTGTATATAGTATTTGTATTCTATTTTTATCTTATTGTATATTTATTTTATTCTACTGTATATAGTATTTTATTTTATTCTATTCTGTACAGTTGTGTACTGTATTTATTCTTATTGTATTCTAATTTTTGCCTCATAACTTTTGCACTGTCCACTCCTGCTGTGACAAAACAAATTTCCCACGTGTGGGACTAATAAAGGTTATCTTATCTTATCTTATCTTAATTAATCGGCAACTATTTTGATAATTGATTGATCGGTTTGAGTAATTATTTTAGAAAAAGAAGTCCAAATTCTCTGGTTTCAGCTTCATAAATGTGAATGGTTTCTGGTTTCTTTACTCCTCTATGACAGCAAACTGAATATGTTTGACATTTGAGGTCATCATATTGGGCTCTGAGAAACATTGACATTTTTCACCATTTTCTGACATTTTCTGGACCAAACAACTAATCAGATAATCGAGAAAATTGTTAGTTGCAGCCCTATTTTGTGTTACTCTCATGTATAAGTATGATTACTTAAAACATTTATATTGATTCTGACCTACCAGGATGGTGGCGGGGATATTACCAATGAAGTGATGAAGATTGTAACCAGAGGTGCCACAACGTCTGATCCAGCCAACGCAAGGATCATACTTGAAGGAACAGAAGTCCTAGCAGACCTGGATGTACCCAGAGCCTGTGCCTTGCTAATGGGGCTGATATATGCACTCAACCTCAGCTACCCAAAAGAACTGAAAAACACTTTTGAAGTGTTTCAAAAGATATTCCTCGAGCTGGATGATCTGAAAGCCAGTCCTAAGGTAATGTCACTAAAAAGTAAACTGTTGTACTAAAAAAATGTGAAGAGTGAGGCTATCCTCAAATTAAATGGGAAATGTTCCACTGTTGTTTGCAATGTGTTGTGTTACATACTGTACAGTAGGCAGTAGGTGTAAAGTTGAGCGTTGAGCATTAAGTACACCTAGTTCAAAATAATGCACTTTAAAAGGATAGCTCGGGTCTTTTGAAGTGAGGCTGTATGAGGTACATATGTATAGTGAGTGTATTACACACAGTAGATGGCAGTCAGTAAGCTCCACCTACGGAGAAGCAGACGGGGCCACCGGCATGCAAGATGAGCCTCCATCCTAATAAAACTGATGTCAGTTTAAATGTACATTATATCAAGAATATGTTTACTGCTTTATTTTGCTATCAGACAGCCTTTTCTGTGAGGAAAGAGAAGTTCTACTGCTTGTTGTTTCAATCGCTCTGGCCCACCAGCGTCCATGGACAAAAACAGCAATTTTACCTGACAGCACACAGGAGTTGCTGGTCTCCTGCTGCCTTGATCAGTAAGTGTAATTGTGTTATTTGGTGACTTTGGTGTTAGTTCGGGTTAGTTCAGATTTACCAAAGTCACACAAACAAACTGAGCCTATCGTGCGTGTCGGTGGCAGGAATGTGCTGACTGCTGTCTACTGTGTGTAATACACTCACAATGTACTTCATACTTAAAAAAACCTAAACTATCACTTTAACACAAACAAACTTGAATCAGAGCATGACTGTCAAAATGTTCAGTCTTTTTGAGACAGATTTACAGGGGTGTTTTATGTCATTTATTTTATGGAGGCAACAATTTTGTCTGCTATTGAAATGTCAATGAGTCTGGAATGGTGGACTGGTGTTCTAATAAACAGTTTGATCATAAAACTGGAATTTCAATGCGTAATTTATTGTATAATTGTAAGTTATAAGTTATTGTAAGTTATTAGTACTCAAAAAAATTAAGGTAACAATTTGCATGGATATTTCTGAGTAGAATAAAAGTAAAAAAATAAGTTTTAATAACTAAATGGAGTAATTTTTAAACAATTAAAATTAAGTTGGTTCAACTTAATTAAGCTTGTAGAGGACAAAGCAAATCATGTTGTTTGTACGTAAGGAATAGTTTGCCTAACTAAAGAACTCTTGTGGCATTTACGCTATAGTGGCTAAGCTGAAGTAACTTAAAAAGATCCATGCAAATTGTTACCTTAATTTTTTTACGTTAAGCCAGCAGATCTTTTTTTAGAGTGAAGAGAGGGAAGGCCAAAGCTGTGCATAGTGGCCTTCCCTGACCTGGACTGCTTTGTGAAAGTCAGAGGCTAACAAAAAAGACAGAATACAGTAAGAAAAGAGAAGGGATGGCAGACAGTAAGAGAAAAGAAGGGAAAGGGGAGGTGTGAAGAAGGAAAAAGCTAAAAGAGAAAAAACAAAAACGGCAGCGAACAAGGGAAAGAGACTTGACAAAGACAGTCCCTGGGGTTGTCTTCCTTCTTCTGTGTGCAATTATATGTGCATGTGTGTGTGTCTGTATGTGTGTGCATGTTTGTGTAATGAGCATAGTGGGCTCCTGAAGCACTCATGCTGAGTTGCAAAACCAAAAGAGACAATAGAATGGCTGCAAAGAGGGGAGAGGGAAGTCGTTATGGACCCAATAATACATATATATGCAGGCAAGTCACACACAAAACTCCAGTGAATCAGTGAGCCAAAACTGTCACAGTGAGAGAAGGTTCCACTGGGTGCCAAGTTGTGTCCCTGTCGATTAGAAAAATGCTGGTGGCATTTGAAACAAACATACACACACACACACACACACACTTTGAAAAAAAGAGTAGAACAGGCCTTGCAGTACAAGAGTGTATCTTCTTGTCACATCTGGCTTGTGGAACTGAACAACGAATGAACTGAGTACAACGTTATGACACAGTTTAAAAGCTACAGAACAAACAAACTTGCAAAGACAATACAAACACCATCACGTTTGACAGTACATAGTTAGTTCATCTCAAATCAACTCTTAGGCCATCTGGTTTTTATTAAAATTTTACAGTAGGAAGTTTGATGAGAAATCTCACCTTCATATGTCAAATACCTTTGAGGTTATATTTTCTGGAAAATTGGTCTGTCAACCCACTTTGAAGCCATCAAAACTTGATGAATATCACAAAAACTATTAAATATATTTTTAAAAATGCCTGAAATAACCAATGCCCTTTCTTACATGAATCATGGACTATTGGTAACCTACCTGCATCCTTTCACTCTCCTCTGTGATTTTGTTGTTATTCCAGTTACTTCCATGTTGTAATTTATACCTAATACTTATACCTAATTTAACCTAAGTTAACCTTGGAATATTTAGTACCAAATAATGTTTTTGCATAGACGACTTCCTATCATAGCACCAGGCAGTGAATTCTTGAGAGAAACCAATTTTTTCACAAAAGCTGGTAGAAACAGTTGAGATGCCCAGGTGTTTGATTTTATACACCTGTGGCCATGGAAGTGATTGGAACACCTGAATTAAGTGATTAGAATGGATGAGGGAATAACCTTGGCAATATAATGTAATTTTACATTCAGAGATATAAAGAAAACTAGTATAAATCAATTTATAAAACTCATAATAACTTATTTTGGAACAATCTTTACATGTTTATAGAACAATTGTTCTCTCCCTGATCTCCTCAGCATCTCTCTGCAGCCTCATGTCCTCAAATCATTTATATTTGCATTTTTAATAAGAATGCTATTTAAGCATTTACTTTATTGTTATCAAAATCATTATTATTCAATAATACTATAATTTTCAACTATATATTTAAGCTTTTAACAGACATTTATGCAATATAATGAAGGAATGCAGGATAAACACAAAGAATGTTAAATGCTTAAATTCAAAGAGAATTTGGATAATTTTCTTCAATCTTTTAACACAGGTTCTCTCCTCTGAAATACAACTTTAAAAAAACCCCTATATACTAATAGGTAAGTATACACTCTTCTCTTCTTGTTGTCCTTAGCGGGCGACCAGCGGCGGTGATCTGCCGCGCAACCAGTACGCTGCTGTACACTGTAAAACCTAATAAGTTCACAGAACTCAAAAATTGTTGTGTAACAGATTACACAACAATTTTTTAGTGATGTTTTTAAAAGTTTTAAGTTTAACTAAAATAAAAATTATAGTTGCAGTTGCCTTAAATTACCTCAATGTTAACTCATAAATGTTGATATTCCTCAACTTATAATTAGGGAGTAATAAACTCAAAATGTTCAATTTTTTCAACTTAATTAAGGTGGGAAATACACTCAAAATATTTTACATATTGCAACTCATACGATGTGGGAAATAAACTCAACTTTTTCATATTTTCTAACTTATAATATGGGAAATAACACTTAAAATCTTCAATATTTTTTAAAATACTGTGGGAAATACACTTACAAATAATTCTAAACTGTTTGCCCAGTAAATTATAATCAGCTAAAAGTGTTAGAAAACATGAAAGTAACAACACTAACAATTTAACAACTTTTTATTAAACACAATGTGCTTTTAAAAAGGCACAAACAACAGAGCTCACTCATAAAAAAGTGATTCATAAATAAAACAAGAGAAAAAGACTCCAAGGGTCTCCATCTCAATTCTAAAATTCAATAACATTTTCAGTATTAACAGCAATTGCAGCTATTAGAACATTGATGCATTTAACACTTACTGTACCTTGACAGCTGCAGCTCACTTTCTTTTTTAAAAATACATAAAAAAAACAGTACTGGTTTCCACTGCTGTACTTATAGGGAACAAACATCAAGGCAGTGCATTTACGTATTAGGCAACAGAACATTAAACATGAATAGTGAACTGAACAGTCATTCATCTTAAATGTGAGGTAGAAGAGGCAAATGATTAGGAAAAAAACAAACAAAAAAGCTTCCTCAATACTCAGCTTAACAAGTAGTCCATTCTGAGTGATTCACTCATTGAACAAATCATTCTTCAGCATCAGTAGACGCCCTTTCAGTGGTTTGTTGTCCTCAAGGCACATCACAACCTTCTGGATAAATGTGAATGTAAGCTCAAGTTTCTTTGGGTATTGTAGGTCTAATGCATAGATGTACCCAAAGAGCAGGAGAAATGACTCAGCCAGATTTGTGGGACCATTCACAAGTATTTCATCCTCAACGACAATGCAGATGCTTTCGGGACTGAAGAGGGCCGAATCAGTAGTGTCATCCGTGACAACTGTCAGCAGAGCCACAGGAGTGTCAGTGAGGTCTGGACCATCTGCTGACTGCAAAACAAAAATAATACAAGAATGAGTTCAGCCCCACAAGGACACAAATCATGCTATTGATTAGAGGTGTGAATCTTCATAAGTCGCACGTTTCTTTTAGGATTATAATGTCAACGATTTAATTTGATATTGCGATACATCATGATGCATTACAATAATCTTAATTTGGGTTTGGTTTCAAAACATGTGTGTAAATAAATGTTTTCAATAATAAATATATGCCAAGATATTCGTTTTTGTTATTTACCAAACATTTCTCTGACCACAACATGGCACCTCCAAAAAAATAGAACACTTGAATTTTAAAAAGGGAGATAGTTTTTATCTGCAGATTTTTTTTGTATAATAATCTTTCAACTATTTTCATGTTTTCTGGTTTATGCGTAACAATCTTCTTGCAATCTTATTCAACAATAGTTGATATATGGGAGAAAACAAGTCAGATGAGGACTGTGTTGAACATCCTTCCTGATATACACCCTGGTTCTCCTTGAGTTCTGAGCGATGTCATATAGTTGATGCTGAGACCAGTACACTTATATCAGAAGTCCTGAATAACGTGGAGGCATCTTCACGCAGGTACACAGGAAGTGCACGAAGGACGAGGGCCTGTCTTGTATTTACATCATGCTGTTCCTAGATGAACACACAATATCTATTAGAATAGTATTTACACAAATGCAGAGTAAAAACAAAGTGTTGGATAGCCATGTTCTGATTGTCATTGTTATAGATCAGGGGTGTCCAAACTTTTTGTGTAACGGGCTAAACCTGTCAATCTAGAAGGGTAACCCAAAAAAAATCTAAAAATTTTGAATAATTCAAGGCAAAATTCTCTAGTTTCTTTGTATTTATTTTTTATTTAAATTGGGACACAAATGATAAAACTCACCCACTGACAACTGGTGAAATGTTGACTCTCTGTAGCGCTCTTTGCAGTCTGATATCTGTAAACAATATGTGCACAAAGACGACTTATTAATGTTCAAAAACATTTTTTGCACAGCACACACACACAAGTAGTCAGCTGATCTCATCTGATGCAGATCTGCTCCTTGATCAAGTGACATTTGTCCGGATTTTTGGCACGAGTGACGTCGAATCAGCACCGCAGCTGGATGGCCCGATTTACATACCCAGCGCACCTGATACTCACCACAATAATTTACTAAGATTATATGCACTCCTGTTATTAAGTCCAGTTCAGTCTGTTAATGTTAACCGTTTCAAACTAATGTTGATAGGTGTGTTGCTAAGCTTAATAACTTAAATAACAAACTTGAAATTTACCCGTCCTATTTTCCCTTTTATTGTTTTTTCTCTGTGCTGTAAATCTTCTGTCTAAGAAGAAATCTGAGGCTGCTGTTCTGAAAATAAGCTACCAAAGCTTTTTCTGAATGAATCAATAAAGATCCATTTATGGAAAGCTGTGATGAAAGCAGTTTTGTCTTTAATTATATTCAACAATATAACATATTCGACCACTTTTAAGTGATTTTGTGATCTTTAATACACTTTAATACACTAAAGTTAAGGTTATTTACCTAATTTCTAGTAAGTAGCCCTCAGTGAAAAAAGTTTGGACACCCCAGCCTTACAGGTTAGGGAGTATTTGTGATCCGCACAGTCTGCATCAATGATTCTTTCTTAGCCTGGGAGCAGAACGCGGCTCTTTATTTTCATTTCATTTCAATTTACCTAGCAAAGATCGATAGGGTCTGGCTTAAAGGTGTCAAGGAGGCGCCTCAGTCTGGCTGGTTGAGCCTTGTTGAATTAGCGCGAACAATTTAGCTGAACTTCATTTGTAGCACCGAGTTCGACCAGTGTATAATGTTAGGCTGAATCAGGCGATGCATTTTTCCGCAAGCCTTGACTTGTAGAGCTCGCTTAGTGGAATACCCCTCTAAACTGTTAAAAGGATTTCGAGATTATCTCACAACCACACATTTGAGACTACGAAAAAATACAAACGTGTCTAATTACCATCATGATAACACACTCATGTTGTTTATTATTGTTCGCTTCATGCTAGCACACACACACAGCTCAACAGCGTAAACTACTGACTGTGTAACACGGACACTTATTGAAATAAGTATACTCACAATACGCACGTACATTACCGGCGAATACGACAACCGGTAGAAACGGACAGTGGAAAGTTTTAGTAGAAAGTTCAAATGCATGGAGCTAGAACTGCCACCGTCAACTTCCCGGGCAAGAATACAATGCATTATGGGAAATGTTGTCCCCCACGGAAAACCGCCAAAACGTTACATCATTCTAATTTGAAATAACATTACGTATTTGTCACATTAGAAAACTTCCCACATTACAATTACTTGGATTCGAATTCATTTATAACAAACATTCACTGTGCACAAAGTACGAATATATTTCCAGTAAAAAATAAAAAAGAATGTTTATCGAAATTAAATTTAAACAAAACAAAAACACGTTAGACTTACCAAATTTAGGGCAGTTGATGAAAAAAAATAAGGTGGTGGTCGTGGTAGGTTGAAGTTGGGGACTCTTAATCCACACGGGCTGGCCAAAACTTTCCCGTATCAAGGTAAATTCAAGATGGCTGACTCAGCTTTCCTGAGGGAGCGACAAGACTCCACCCACCAGAACGTCACTAATATATGCTTCTTAAACTTTTTGAGCGTTCCAAAAAAATTAGCTAAAAAATATTGAGCCCTATTCAATTAAAGCTGCATAAAAGCCAACAGAGCTCAATACTTTATAGTTTGCTCAACTACAAAACGACATTTGAGTGTTATGAGCTTATTAGTTATGAGCTAGAACAACTGTTAGGGATTACAGTGTAGGTGCCGCAGGTTCTCTTGCTTGACCAACGACTATCTTCCACGCTTTTCGATCTAAGGCGATGGTTCTTGCCTGCTTGAGGTCAAGTCGAAGGGCCTTCAAATCATCCTGGATTTGTTTCATCCATGTCTTCTTTGGTGCATTTCGATGCACCCTCCAATCGGTGGGGCGGGTCAACCAGAGTAGGCCATATATATAATATATATTAGTGCTGTCAAACAATTAAAATGTTTAATCAGATTCATGACAGGGGTACTGTGGATTTTGATTAATCACAATTAAATATCATTCATTTTTTATTCTATATTAATCACCTTTCATTTTGCATGAGCAAACAGACTCGAGAAAAAAGGGGAAAATATACGCACTTAACATGTTTGTTAAGCATCTTGAACATTCATGTTAACAAAAAACTCTGTAAACATTTATCCACTCTCTCTCTGTCACTCTTGGGGAGGTACTTCAAGTCCTTGAAACAAGGAACCAAATCTATGTAAAGCGCGTGTTCTCAACGATATTAATAGGTCTGCAGTTTGTTGCAATCCACTTGGCAATTGTGTCAGTCAATATGTCTGAGGTAGACTTACTGAGTCCCCGATGCTCCGTGAGTGGTTTGTCGCAAGCTAGGGTGATGCATTAGCCAAAGTTCTAGCAGCATGCCCGACTAACGTATGCTTCGCGTCAATGTAATATTTTAACCTTCGAAGTGCTTCGGTGAAAAGCAAATTCCTTCTTACACAATGTGCATAATACTTTATGTCGGTTGACTGTTCGATCTTGGTATTTTTTCAGGACTCAAATTTCCCATCGAGAGGGCAAATGTGCGTTTATCATTTTGCATATTCAATTCAATTCAATTTTATTTATATAGCGCCAAATCACAATAATAGTCACCTCAAGGCGCTTTATATTGTAAGGTAGACCCTACAATAATAGATACAGAGAAAAATCCAACAGTCAAATGATGCCCTATGAGCAAGCACTTCGGGGACAGTGGGAAAGAAAAACTCCCTTTTAACAGGAAGAAACCTCCGGCAGAACCAGGCTCAGGGAGGGGCGGGCCCATCTGCTGCCACCGGTTGGGGTGAGAGAAGGAAGACAGGATAAAAGACATGCTGTGGAAGAGAGACAGAGGTTAATAACAGATATGATTCAATGCAGAGAGGTCTATTAACACATAGTGAGTGAGAAAGGTGACTGGAAAGGAAAAACTCAATGCATCATGGGAATCCCCAGCATCCTGCTTCTATTGCAGCATAACTAAGGGAGGATTCAGGGTCACCTGGTCCAGCCCTAACTATACCCATATGGAAAAGAAATAGTAAAAACTTATATGTGATTACTCATGAAAGTGGCCACTTTCATGAGTAAATCATAAGGCTTACATGATTTACTCATGAAAGTGGCCACTTTCTCATTACTTTCATATATTGTTTTAGTAAGTATCCAAAACATACAAGTTTCATTATGTAATTTTTCAAGGGATCTTATATCTGTTTTCACTCTTATGTGCTTTTCATACAAGTTTCACACAAGACAGATACAAACTTTATAAGATTTATATATATCTTTTCCATATGGGTATGCTTTAGCAAAAAGGAAAGTTTTAAGCCTAATCTTAAAAGTAGAGATAGTGTCTGTCTCCCGAATCCAAACTGGAAGCTGGTTCCACAGAAGAGGGGCCTGAAAACTGAAGGCTCTCCCTCCCATTCTACTTTTAAATACTCTAGGAACAACAAGTAGGCCTGCAGTGCGAGAGCGAAGTGCTCTAATAGGGTGATATGGTACTACAAGGTCATTAAGATAAGATGGGGCCTGATTATTTAAGACCTTGTATGTGAGGAGCAGGATTTTGAATTCAATTCTGGATTTAACAGGGAGCCAATGAAGGGAAGCCAAAACAGGAGAAATATGCTCTCTCTTTCTAGTCCCTGTCAGGACTCTTGCTGCAGCATTTTGGATTAGCTGAAGGCTTTTCAGCGAGTTTTTTGGACATCCTGATAATAATGAATTACAGTCGTCCAGCCTGGAAGTAATAAATGCATGAACTAGTTCTTCAGCGTCACTCTGAGACAGGATATTTCTAACTTTAGAGATGTTGCGCAAATGGAGGAAAGCAGTCTTACATATTTGTTTAATATGTGCGTTGAAGGACATGTCCTGGTCAAAAATGACTCCAAGGTTCCTCACAGCATTACTGGAGGCCAAGGTAATGCCATCCAGAGTAAGAATCTGGTTAGATACCATGTTTCTAAGATTTTTAGGGCCGAGTACAATAACCTCAGTTTTATCTGAATTAAGAAGCAGAAAGTTAGCGGCCATCCAGGTCTTTATGTTTTTAAGACATTCCTGCAGTTTAACTAATTGGTGTGCGTTATCTGGCTTCATGGACAGATAGAGCTGGGTGTCATCTGCATAGCAGTGAAAACGTATGCTATGTCTTCTAATGATGCTGCCGAAGGGAAGCATGTATAGTGTAAACAGAATTGGTCCTAGCACTGAACCCTGTGGAACTCCATAATTAACCTCAGTGTGTGAAGAGGACTCTCCATTTACATGTACAAACTGGAGTCTATTAGATAGATATGATACAAACCACTGCAGCGCAGTACCTGTAATACCTACAGCATGTTCTAATCGCTCTAATAGGATATTATGGTCAACAGTATCGAATGCTGCATTAAGGTCTAGCAGGACAAGCACAGAGATGAGTCCACTGTCAGAGGCCATAAGAAGATCATTTGTAACCTTCACTAAAGCTGTTTCTGTGCTGTGATGAGCTCTGAAACCTGACTGAAACTCTTCAAATAAGCCATTCCTCTGCACATGATCAGTTAGCTGTTTGACAACTACTCTTTCAAGGATGTTTGATATGAAAGGAAGGTTGGAGATTGGCCTATATTTAGCTAAGACTGCTGGGTCTAGAGATGCTTTTTGAGTAAAGGTTTAACTACAGCCAGCTTGAAGGCCTGTGGTACATAGCCGATTATTAGAGATAGGGTGATCATATTTAAAATCGAAGAATTAATTAATGGCAGGACTTCTTTGAGCAGTTTTGTAGGAATGGGGTCTAAAAGACACGTTGATGGTTTGGAGGAAGTAATTATTGAAGTTAACTCAGAAAGATCAATTGGAGAAAAAGAGTCTAACTTAACATCAATGGTACTGAAAGTAGCTGTAGATAATATTACATCTGTGGGATGATTATTGGTCATTTTTTCTCTAATGATAAAAATGTTATTTGTGAAGAAGTTCATGAAGTCTTTACTAGTTAACGTTAAAGGGATGGCTGGCTCAAAAGAGCTCTGACTTTTTGTCAGCCTGGCTACAGAGCTGAAGAGAAACCTGGGGTTGCTCTTATTTTCTTCAATCAGTGATGAATAGTAAGATGTTCTGGCTTTGCGGAGGGCTTTCTTATAAAGCAACAAACTATTTCTCCAGGTTAAATGATGATCCTCTAACTTTGTGAGACGCCATTTCCTCTCCAGCTTACGAGTCATCTGCTTTAGGCTACGTGTTTGAGAATTATACTACGGAGTCAGGTACTTCTGATTTGAGACCTTAGTTTCCACAGGAGCTACAGTATCCAGAGTCGTACGTAGTGAGGAGGTGAAATTATTAACAAGATAATCTACCTCTGTTGGAGTAGCTTTCAGATAGCTGCTCTGCTCTATGTTGGTACAGGGCATTGAAGATGATAACAGTGGGTGGATTATATTCTTAAACTTAGTTACAGCGCTTTCAGAAAGACATCTACTGTGATAAAGTCTACTCTCCACCGCTGTGTAATCAATTATTGTAAATGTAAATGTTATCAGGAAATGATCAGACAGGAGAGGGTTTTCAGGAAACACTGTTAAATGTTCAGTTTCTATGCCATATGTTAAAACAAGATCTAGAGTGTGATTAAAGTGGTGGGTGGGTTCTTTTACATTTTGAGAGAAACCAATTGAGTCTAATAACAGATTAAATGCCATGTTGAGGCTGTCATTTTTAGCATCTACATGGATGTTAAAATCACCCACAATAATTATTTTATCTGAGCTCAGAACTAAATTAGATATAAAGTCTGAGAAATCAGACAGAAACTCTGTGTAAGGCCCAGGTGGACGATAGATGATAACAAGTAAGACTGGTTTCTGAGTTTCACAGCTGGGGTTGACGAGGCTAAGCATCAGGCTTTCAAATGAATTAAAAGTCTGTCTTGGTCTTTTGTTGATTAATAGGCTGGTGTGAAAAATTGCTGCCACACCGCCCCCTCGGCCTGTGCTTCGAGATTTCTGGTAGTTAGAATGACTTGGGGGTGTTGATTCATTTAAACTAACATAATCATCCTGCTGCAACCAGGTAAATCAATTTGTTGATAAATTATTAAGTCATGTACTAACAGAGACTTATCCACAAGACTTGGAGACTGGTGGATTATATTTAATAATCCACATTTCACTGTTTTACTCTTTGGTTCTGATGTGGATATTGTATTGTTCTTTCTTTGTGATTGTTTATGTTTAAGTTGTTTGTTGCTGGTTTTTAGTTTGTTTTTTGTCTTTTTGGAAGCTGACACAGTCTCTATGGAGATGGGTTTTTGGGGGGGTAGCAGGAGGAGAGAAGCTGCAGAGAGACGTGTAAGACTGCAACTCTGCTTCCTGGTCCCAACTCTGGATAGTCATATTTTGGGGAGTTTAATAAATTTGTCCATATTTCTAGAAATGAGAGCTGCTCCATCCAAAGTGGGATGGATGCTGTCTCTCCTAACAAGACCACGTTTCCTCCAGTTTGCCAATTATCTATGAAGCCCACATCGTTTCTGGGACACCACTCAGAAAGCCAGTAATTTAAGGAGAACATGCGGCTAAACATGTCACTCCTGGTCTGATTGGGGAGGGGACCAGAGAAAACTAGTCCGACATTGTTTTGGCAAAGTTGCACACCAATTCAATATTGATTTTAGTGACCTCCGATTGGCGTAACAGGGTGTCATTACTGCTGACGTGAATTATGATTTTACTGAATTTACGTTTACCTTCAGCCAGCAGTTTTAAATTTCCTTCAATGTCGCCTTCTCTGGCCCCTGGAAGACAATTGACTATGGGTGCCGGTGTCTCTAGCTTCACATGTCTGAGAACAGAATCACCAATTACCAGAGTTTGACCCCCGGCGGGTGTGTCACAGAGTGGTGAAAAACAGTTAGACACATGAACAGGTTGGTGGTGTACCTGGGGCTTCTGTTTAGGACTATGCTTCCTCCTCACCTTTCCCCAGCTGCTGGGGGTCTGCCGGGGAACAGCTAGCGGGGCCTACGCTATCTTCGGCTGCACCAGCTACAGGGGCCTGGCTAGCTACGGGTGAATGAAGGGTGCGAAGCTGAGTCTCCAATTCAGTAATCCTGGCCTCCAGAGCTGGATCCAAAAGAGCACTCAAAAACAAGTTCACTGTACTTATAAAAGAGGCAGACTTAGGTTTGATCTCTGGCCGGGGCCTCGACTGATATCAGGAGGAGCCCTCCTTCATCCTGGAACAGGGAGCAGTGGGAGCTGTGGAAGTAGGCCTCTCATCCTCAGTCTATAGCCCCATTAACAATAAGGCAGGTGAGGAGAAGGCTGGGGAGGTGGCACAGCTGGGCTTCCAACAGGCTGGACAGCAGCACTGATGTAGGAATTTTCTCAGGTGAGGTTAAGCCTAAGAACTGGGAGACTTCTTCATCTAAAAAAATGAAGTCTCTGGACTAATTACTAGTGATGTGTCGGTCATGAACAAAACTGCTCTTAGAGCTGACTCTTTGAAGTGAACTACACAAACTGGCTCCTTATTCGGAGCCGTGGGGTGTTTTTTCTTTCTCTCAACCTCTCTCTCTCACTTTTTTTTGCTTCACTCCGCATGCGAGCCTTATGCTTGCACTGGGCAGAGGGGCAGTAGTTACACTGCAGTAGCTCAGGAACAGAGCAGGAGGGAAAGAGAGAGAAAGAGAGCAGGGACAACAACATCACATTAGAAAAGTATATTAATCATCCACAACTATTTTCAGTTGCGGATGATAAAGGATTCAGAAAGTTTATTCATGCAGGCCCATATGACAGAGAATGTGCATCTTCTTTTTGTTTTGCATATTTTTATTTATATTTAATTGTGTTGTGGTTTGCAGTGTTTTGTGTTGTTTCACTTTTAAATATTTTTAAAAGGAAAAAGCTGAAAATTTAAATAGTTAAAAGTTTAAATGTAAATAGTTGGTTTTTGTATTATATGATTTATTTATACATTTTATGTGGAGTGAATAAATAAAAGCACATTTACGACGGCCCCTAGAGACAAAGCACGTACAAACTCCAAAACACGTGCAAACTCCCAAGGACAGACAAACTCCAAAACACGTAAAAATTCAGAAGCACATAAAAACTCAGAAGCATGTACAAATTCCGAAGCATGTGAAACCTCCAAAACATGTACAAACTCCAAAGAACAAAACAGAGCACAAAGTGCTGTGCTTTTGTTACCCTAGTAAATGGTCAATGAACTGCTTCTTATATAGCGCTTCTCTACTCTCACGGACTACTCAAAGCACTGTATTCAACAACCACACCCATTCTCGCAAGCACTGACTCTGAGTGCTTTTCTAAAAACATTCGTGGCTACACAAGCCAGGAAGTACCAATGACAGGATTTGGTGTGGTAGTAACAGGTAAATTAACTTTTTTTTAAATTATTTGAATATATATGAGTACTTCGGTATAAATACACAAACAATAAACATGCTTTCAATTGTGTAATTTAAGTGATCTAGGTAGCTTTGTTTTGGAAGTTCAGTTTACGCTAGCAATGCGTTTTGGAGTTCGTATATGCTTCGGAGTTTGTACGTGCTTTGGAGTTTTTACATGCTTTTTGGAGGTTGTACCTTTTTGTACTTGCTTTGTCTCCAGGGGCCAGCGTATATATTTATATATAAACATATATAAATAAAACCACGTTTGTTTGTTTTTTACATTAGTAATTCCTTTTGTGCATAATTTTACATTGTTGTTGATAATAAATAAATTAAAGCAACAAAACAACCCGAATAGCCGGTTGGGAGCCGGTTGGGAGCCAGAAGAGCCGGCTCTTTTTAGTGAGTCAAGCCGAAAAAGCCGGTTCTCTAGAACGAGCAGGAATTCCCATCACTACTAATTACTATATCTCCACTGCCATGAGACTCTTGCCATTGGTCATTACCAATCATTCAGAGCAACACTATTGTGACGTTTTCCTTATTCAGACAAATAAATGGTTCCAGTCAGGGCTGTGTTGATGTCATAATTCATGCTAGCTTGTGCGTGGGTTCCACAACACAACCTTCGTCCTATTTTTTTACTGACTTAAAAATTAGTTTTAATAAGCTGTGCTCCATATCTATTTATTTGTATTCATGTATAATTTTTCCAGCTTAAAAAGACAAAAACTTATCCATTTAGAGGCTGAAGCAATTAGTTGTGACAACAGTTCAAGCCCACATGACACTTCCCTGAGGAGACTCAGGAGGTTGTGCAAATACTACTAAGACTTAAGAGTCACACTAACTAAAACTAGATCATTTATGTCTATGTAAATAAACAAATAGCTTTTTCAAGAATATTTCACAATTTTCAACTCCTTTCAGCTTTTCATGTTTGTTTTTTCTAACACATTACAGTGCAAACACTGGTGCGATGCATAATGGATGCAAAAATCATATTTGTAATTAAATATTCTTGTCTGATCACATTGTGTAATTCCACAACAAAATGCTTTTACTGAGAAACAGATTCCTCATTTGTTGAATTGTTGCTTTGTGGGTTACTGTGATTGACCAAACTATTCCAGCTCATGCAGCCCTTTGCACTTTGCTGCATCTACATGAATCAAACACAGCCTGTGTCATTATTACTCTCCCCAAGCATAATGAACTTTTAACCTTCAAAGCATATTAATATTTATCAAGAAAAACAAGTTCCATAAAATCCTTACATTAATATTTATCTTCAAACTAGCTAAAAGCAGTGTTTTCTTCTCTACATTGAAATGACTACGTTTTTATTGCCTCTGCTGCTGTGCTCTTAGATTAAATTTCTGTGCAGTTCAACATGTAATATTCACGCTTCAAAGGCCAGCCAACAAGAAGGCTCATGCTGTGTTCATTAAAACATTAATACAATATCACAATAATAAAGCAATAACAACTAAAGTACATTATTAAAAAGTGCAGACAAGCTTACCTATTCTACAGTCACAGGAGGAAAAGGAGATATATAGCACAGTTCACAACATCAGTTATCTCAAAGTGTGAAGGACAGCAAGAATAGGGGTGATGTGCGAGGACTGGCAGCCTAGCTGCTGGAAAAAATTATCTAAATGTGATATTAATGTTCATTTTCTTTTTTGTTTTCTTGTTTTTCGCTTTGTGATTTTTATGCTTACTGGTATATTATTTATAGCACCATTATACAGCAACCATTATATGTTAATTCAATAATTTATTAACAAGATAAATTAATAATTGGAACTTAAACTCATATGTTGGGCAAAGAAACTGCAATCCTTGTAGCAAGAACTCTTTTTTTCTGGTCCCTGTTATTTTCTTAGCTTCTCTCTTTCTCCTTTTCTCTCTGAGATCCCGAATGTTATTTTTCTCCCACAGCGGGTGACAGTGAATATCATTCTGCTCTCCCTCAGCTTAAGGCGCCTCCTCCAGTCTCTCTGTATCCTCCTCTGCCACAAATGTTTCCTCCACATGGCCATCATTGCATACCCCTTTGTCTAAGTCTCCCTCTGCAATTCAGTTATGAATTCTCTTTGCTGCATTCAGTGGAAAACCCCTACAGTGTTGTATAAAGCATCAAGCTCTAAACAGCATTCATAAACTGACAGAGCAGATTTATCCAAATCCACTGTCCTACATGTAAACTAAATAGTTCAACAAGTTAAAAATAAATAAATAAATTGTGCTTTATCTCCTCCTTTACGTTAAAATGTGTGTGTACTGATTTCAGCCATTATGTAGGGCACAGAAAGAGGCTGCTTTGGTTACAGCAACTAATAGAACACTGGCTGTAAAGTAATGTGATGTAAATGGAACTGGAAAACCATGGATGTCCTTTGAGGTTTCAACAAAGTAGCATACAAGCACCTTTCTGACCAGTGCAGCATGATAAAACAAAATTCAGAATCTTCTGTTTCAGCTGTTGTTGTATTTTTTAGCAACAGTTGTGAATATTTTTCCTTAATCTGTCATCTGTCCCTACTGTTTTAATGTTCCTCTATTAATCTGGTAGCACTAAAAGAAAAATGTACAATTTTATTAATTCTCTGTATGTTTAAAAAACGGACCAAACAAAAAAAAAAAAAACACTTTCCAACTCAAAATTTCCTGAAAGATTGTAAGAGGGTGATTCTAGTGGATAATTTGAAAGCCCCCTGTTGTAGCCGTCTATTCAAAGTAAACTGTTAATATAAAATAGAAAGGTGTCTTTTTGAATTTTTTTAGGTCAGTTCTTTAATATCATAGTTCACATTATTAAAATGAAGCATTTTCTTTTTATCTTAGTTTTATCAAATTGTCAAATTTCCTTAAAATGATATCACATTAAAAAACAAAAAGAGCAATCTTTGAAAAAAATGAGAGTCAGAAGAACAAGAAATATTTTCTTCATCCCATGTCAGAACATCTGCTGAAAAGGGGGTAGGTGCAAGAAGCTTAAGTGCAAAGCTTTGTGTTGCTTTTTTGTTATTATCATTTTAAAACAACACAATAAAAAAATCATCATATTCTACAATCTTCTGAATGAATTCAAAATGTATTTATAGAGTACAATATTACATTACAAGCTTTATTTTATTTGCAAAATGCTCCTGATAAATCACATTATTAGAGCATGACAGTGTTCCAAAGAGCTTTTAGTTCTAATGTCGTCAAATACGTCCAGCTGTGAGGTGCAGTTGCTGTTCACCAACATTTAAAATTTGAAGTCAAAAGCTTCACAGACTATGGATTTTAAGAACTAGTCCTACTTAAAGCACTACATATCGGCTGGGACATACTGTCAATTCCTGAAAAGAAAAATCTCGGTGGTTACAAAAGGTTCATCATGGTTTATAATGAACAAGATGTTGCCTCATTTGAGTTCAATGTATCTACAGCAGATAAAGTTCTAGTAATATTGATTCTAAGTCATTTGAGTCAAAGACAGCTGTATCATGACTGATGACCTTTTCTCTCTCTGCGCCATCTCACTAATCATTCTCCCCCACATATCTAATACTGCAGAAATCCTCCATAAACATCCCTCATACACAATTTCCCCTCTCATTTGCACCTTATCCTGCTGATTCTGTCTAAAATAAAGCAATGAAATGAATCCATCACTGGGCTGATAATGAAAGACGACGGAGACACTGCTTCCGGGATTTTATTTTGTACATTTAGCCGGAAAATGACTCTGAACTGTCATAAAGTGAAATTCTCTGATGGAAGCATTTGTGTATGTGAATGCTGTATGCGTGTGTGTGTGTGTGTGTGTGTGTGCTATGCATGTGTGTGAGAAAGCGAGTGTGTATGGCTTCGAGCCTCAGTCATCATGAATCATTGATTTAAATGATCCTAGCATGCTAATTCCTGCTGATTCCTTTCCATGCTGTTATTATAAAAGTCAGCACAACAGTCATTAAGAGCTGAAAACAGCTTAAAACTTTACCCATCTGACTCCTGAATGAACCCAGCACAGCACGCCATGAAACATGACCCTGTGTGGGTGTGTTTGCATGTGTGTGTGTGTGTGTGTGTGCATGTGTGTGAGAGAGAGGGGGAGTGCGTGTGAGCGTCCTAATCCAGGATTTATTGGCCATTAGTACAGCCTGAAAGTCATTACAGTTCATTTTGCTGCCGGCTTGACGTTTTATTAGGACAAATACAGGCTTTTTGGATACGTGTATGTGTGTACTTGTGTGTATAAGAGTGCGTGTGCGCTTTAGTGTTTGTGGGTACGTTTGCATGTGAGTGTTCGAGAGTGACATTTTATCAGGACAAATTTCCCTACAGGGATCAAGGCCGTGATTTCTCAGAGCAGGAAAAAGACTAAAAAGCCTCAAGAAAGCAGAGATAGATAGATAACAGAGGGATTGACAGCTGGATAGAGACAGAAAAGAAAGATTCATATGAGCTGCAATAGACAAATGATGTGAAAGACAGACAAATGGACAGAGAGAAAGATCATATGTGGGTTGGACAGATGGACAGTGACCTAATAGGCAAATAATAGAGGGAAATTGTGTGAGATGATGTGGAGAAAAGCATATGAGATTAGAGAGGCAGAAAGAAACATGTAATGGATAGACTGATGGTAGGTAACGTTAGTGATGATGGATGGAGTTCAACAAATCTTAAAGTTTCTGGGCTGACAATTACGCCCACAATCTTTAGTTCTGTTCACCAGGTTTTGGCGCTGGATATGTGAAGACCAGTGTTATTAAGTAATGCGTTACGGTAACTATGTTATTATTGTGGTAACGAGCATGGTAACTAGTTATTATGCCAAAATCAGGAACGTTTTAATCATTACTGGGATTTAGATAGGGTCGTTATTCGTTACTTTGTGTGTTGTGTTCGACTTACCTCGGAAATCGGAACATGGACCTGGGAATAATGTCACACTCGAGTAAACGGTGCTCTGGTTAGCCTCATCGGAGAAGTCGAGATTCCAATATGGAAAATGCCCTCAAAAACGGCTGCATTGCTAGCTCTACAAAAAGACTAAACACTACTCCTACACTACTACTAAACACATATGCAGCCATAGCTGTACTCGGTGGGCCGATGGTGATTTTTCGTTTTGATGTGCCAATGTCTTGGGGGGGGGTTGTTTTTCCATAACGGTATAAACAATGAAAGGTGGTGGATTGGCCAGATGCTGGCAGATGTGTAAAAATAACTCAATTGTTTGGTGGTGGCATCACGTAGCTTCCACAGATTCAGCACAAGAGTTGGCAGTTCATCTTGTAATCGGAAGGTTGCCGGTTCAAGCCCCGGCTCCGACAGTTTCGGTCATTGTGTCCTTGGGCAAGACACTTCATCCATTGCCTACAGGTGGTGGTCAGAGGGCCCGGTGGTGCCAGTGTCCGGCAGCCTTGCCTCTGTCAGTGCACCCCAGGGCAGCTGTGGCTACAACGTTGCTTGCCATCACCAGTGTGTGAATGAATGACTGAATGTAGTGTAAAGTAGTCCTTAGGGACTAAGTAAAAGCGCTATACAATACAGGCCATTAGCAAGTGGTGGAGGCCAGCAGGTGGATGAGGGAAAGGGGAGGCAGGAGGAGGAGAGACCCGAGGCGGCCGCCGGTCCGAGTGTCAGGTGAACTGACAAGTAAGAAGTTATGACCTGCAGTCTATCTGGGTCTGATATAAACCAAGTTTAGGTGGAGTTTATTTTCGTTGTGCTGACTTTTTTCAGTCAGTTAGAATACCTCGTACTGCTACTAGCTAGCATGACGGAGTTTCTATACAGCTGGGTGGGTGCTATGATGTTACTGATAGTGAACTGTATTTCGTTCATAAGGTTAGCTAGTAGAGTTGCCAACCGTCACGTAAAAAATGGAATCGTCTCGTATTCAGAGAAAATGTTACGTGTTTTGTATTGAGCTGAAAAGGAACGCAGTTTGTCCCAGACTTCAGCTGGAATGAGAAAAAGACACAACCTCAACCCGAAAAGGCCCCACAAGCTTATCTTTGATGATACCAGCCCAAACCAGTACTCCACCTCCACCTTGCTGGCGTCTGAGTCGGACTGGAGCTCTCTGCCCTTTACCAATCCAGCCATCTGGCCCATCAAGACTCACTCTCATGTCATCAGTCCATAAAACCTTAGAAAAACCAGTCTTGAGATATTTCTTGGCCCAGTCTTGACGTTTCAGCTTGTGTGTCTTGTTCAGTGGTGGTCGTCTTTCAGCCTTTCTTACCTTGGCCATGTCTCTGAGTATTGCACACCTTGTGCTTTTGGGCACTCCAGTGATGTTGCAGCTCTGAAATATGGCCAAACTGGTGGCAAGTGGCATCTTGGCAGCTGCACGCTTGACTTTTCTCAGTTCATGGGCAGTTATTTTGCGCCTTGGTTTTTCCACACGCTTCTTGCGACCCTGTTGACTATTTTGAATGAAACGCTTGATTGTTCGATGATCACGCTTCAGAAGCTTTGCAATTTTGAGACTGCTGCATCCTTCTGCAAGATATCTCACTATTTTTGACTTTTCTGAGCCTGTCAAGTCCTTCTTTTGACCCATTTTGCCAAAGGAAAGGACGTTGCCTAATAATTATGCACACCTGATATAGGGTGTTGATGTCATTAGACCACACCCCTTCTCATTACAGAGATACACATCACCTAATATGCTTAATTGGTAGTAGGCTTTCGAGCCTATACAGCTTGGAGTAAGACAACATGCATGAAGAGGGTGATGTGGACAAAATACTCATTTGCCTAATAATTCTGCACTCCCTGTATACCAACAAGACAGTGTGCAGCGTTTGTTTTCATTCAAAGGCTTTATGTTTTTTCCTATAATGGTGGGCCGGTCTCTAGTCAAAATGCCTGGGCCGATTTTTTGTCCCAGTCCAGCCCTGTATGCAGCTCGTATGCAGTCTGGAGTTACCTACATCTTCCCGCTCGGAAGGCAGAATTTCAGAGTTCTGAGTACAATCGAAAGCACCACGACTGCAGTTTTCGTATTGGATGTTAAAAGCACATGTGACGCTGTGACGTAGGCTAGAATCATGGCAGCAGTCGACGACGGTCCAGGCGTGGGATTTCTCTCGTGAAATATGCAAATTATTTTTTCCTTTCTGTTTGTAGGTGGCACAGTGCACTTGTGGCAGGATAGTGCTAACATGTAAGCAAGCTAGAAGACTGGCAATCTTACTGGGTATCCAGTTAGGGAAGCAACACATTAACAACAGAATTCTGAGTAAAACTAAAGTTACTTTCCCTAGTAACTAGTTACTTTCAAAGTAAGGTTAAGTTTGATAAACGTAAGGGGGGGGGGGGGGGGTCTGGCAGACGTAGGTCACCGGTCTGGTAGCGGCGCTGCTCCTGTGTGGGTCTGGGGCAGGCTTTAGCACTTGGTGTTCTGGGGTGTGCTTCACTTCCGGGCTGGGGTTCTGGCTGGGCCCGGGAGGTTAGTGTGTCACCTGGGTTGTGGGTGGGTGGAACTGGAGGCCTTTCAGCTGGCAGGGAGGTTGTTACCATCCTTTGCAGATGGTCTCTGCACTTGAGGAGTCCACTCTGCAAGAGGGGGTTATCTAGCAGAGGCGGAGGATGAACTCAACTTGGGTGTCTATTGTCTTATGTAGTCTGGGAGTTGACTGAATGTTGGGGTGGGTGTAGTTTAGGGCTGCCACGATTAGTCGACTAGTCACGATTACGTCAACTATTAAAATCGTCGATGACTAACTTAATAGAGGATGCGTCGTTTGAAGCTTTGTAAGATTCTGAAAGACGCAGGAATATGTGGTAAGATTTAAGAGTGGAATAACTGACTGAAACAGAAGATGGCAGGATGTCAGCTGTCGTTAGACACCAAATAAGAAGAAGCAGTCTCCGATGGCATGGCTACCTGGCAATGGAGCTTGGAAGTCTGGGAGCATTTTGAGAAAATGAAAGAGAAGAATTTCCGATGTAAAATCTGCAAAATGGAACTTGCCTTCCATGGCAGTACGACCGTGATGCACGAGCATCTGAACAGGAAGCATGTCGTGGCTAATTTAAGGACAACGAAGTGGTACAGTCGTTTCGGTAAGCTAATTGGCTAGTTAGCTTCTAACATTAGTGTAAACAGTGAGCTACTTACGCATATTGATAGCTGTAAATGTTATGTTACAGTACTGCTAAAAAAAAGACGTTCTTCTTCATTGACAACTTTGTCACCAAGCCAACAACATGTGCACCTCCGCAAGCAGATGTCCTGACTGAATCAATCTTGAACATGTTGGTGACGGACATGAGGCCCCTGTTCATAGTTATTGATCAGGGATTCAAAGAGATGATCAAGCAGTTCAACCCAGATTAGCATGATAAATACCTACCAGGCTGATCCCACTTCACCAAAATGATGTAAAAGAAATATGATGCAACCTTTGAGAAGGTTTGTCTCTCTATGTCTGTCTCTTCCGTCTCTCACACCGCAAACACAAAATAGCAATTTGTATTACAATTTAATACATTTCATGATGAAATAATATTAATAAAATAATCTTGGTTAAAGCATGTAAAGATTGTTTTACTGATATGTTGAATGTTTATTGTTTAAGCTACTTAACTGTATTTGGTGTAATTGAATTATTGAACTGGTAAATTTAAATCTTGATGCATAAACTGACAAACATTATTAATAATGAAAAAATATACTGTAATTGTCTCCCTAATGCTTACTATTGTTCCAAATCATCTCACATCTTTAGGTAAAGCAGACCATCAGGGTGTCAAAGGTTTCTTCACCCTGACTGCTGATGTCTGGACCAGTCGTGCAACAGAGGCCTACCTTGGTGTGTCTTGCTATTTCCTGAGTGAAGATTAGAAGATGCTTGAAGAAAAACATGGATTGGCCTCTATCTGGGTCGCTGGACACTCACTCTAGCTAGTCATAGTCAATACTGCTCTCAAAGAAACCACCATCAGCAGAAGACTAGGTGCTGCTAGGCAGCTAGTGGAGCATTTTAGCAAGCTGGTTAGTGCAAGGCTAAAAATGAAACAGGAGCAAATGAATGTCAGTAAGATGACAATAGTACATTCTCCTCCTCAAACAGCACTGGCCTCTCACTGATCAGATCCTGAGGTAACTCTGAGGGGGAAGCACTACTTTGACTTGAAGCCAGAGCAGTGGGCGCTCCTTGAAGAACTGAAGCAAGGGTTGGTGCCTTTTGAGCCTGCTACTGTTTATCTTAGTGGACAGCAGTACACAACCATTTCCGGTCTTCCACAGGTGGTCAAAGGGCTGACACAGGCTGTACACCAGGGATAACACAGAGATAGGGGAGTATTTGCACTTTCTCAGCAGAGAAAGAAAACCCTATTATTCTCGCAGCTGCCTTGGACCCCAGATTCAGAAAGCAGAAGGTTTTAGCTCCTGAAGATGGCATCAGAGTGTTGAAGTGCTTGCTGTCAAAAAAGCAAATGCTGGGACACATGAGCATGCAAAACTGCAGACAGCCAATGGTTCAGGTATAATTGAAAAGACTGCTCTGGACACCCTCCTTGAGTTTGACACAGTCAGGGTGAAAATGGAAGAAGCATCTAAGGAGGACCGAGATGTCCAAGTTGTGAGAAGTGAAGTACTTTAAAAAGGCCACAGTCTCTAAAAAGGATGATCCTCTTAAATGGTTGAGCAAAAATGAGGGACATTTCCTCACACTATCAAAGCTAGCTAGATCTTTTCTGTGCATTCCTGCAACCTCCACCCCATCAGTCTTCTTCGCAGCAGGGAACATCTGCTCTCAAAAGATAGCAAGCCTTTCTGCATAACATGTAGAAAAGCTAACTTTCCTGGCTATGAAGAAGAATCTTGAGTAGATTGGGACTATACAGGGAGTGCAGAATTATTAGGCAAATGAGTATTTTGTCCACATCACCATCTTCATGCATGTTGTCTTACTCCAAGCTGTATAGGCTCGAAAGCCTACTACCAATTAAGCATATTAGGTGATGTGCATCTCTGTAATGAGAAGGGGTGTGGTCTAATGACATCAACACCCTATATCAGGTGTGCATAATTATTAGGCAACGTCCTTTCCTTTGGCAAAATGGGTCAAAAGAAGGACTTGACAGGCTCAGAAAAGTCAAAAATAGTGAGATATCTTGCAGAGGGATGCAGCAGTCTCAAAATTACAAAGCTTCTGAAGCGTGATCATCGAACAATCAAGCGTTTCATTCAAAATAGTCAACAGGGTCGCAAGAAGCGTGTGGAAAAACCAAGGCGCAAAATAACTGCCCATGAACTGAGAAAAGTCAAGCGTGCAGCTGCCAAGATGCCACCAAGGCTGGACTGGGACAAAAAATCGGCCCGGGCATTTTGACTAGAGACCGGCCCACCAGGATAAAGATTGACAATGTGACGTCATTCAGGTGTAAAACCGCAAAGGATTCTGGGAACTTGTGGCAAGAGGTACTAGCGCACGCAGGCTTTCAATTGAACTCAGTTACACAGCGATAAAAATAAACCCAAAAAATGGCAAGAAGCTGTTGTATTATTAACTTCAATAGCCGGTCGCATGACAGCCATGGGAAGCCGACGGGTAAAGAGATCTTTTTTTTTTTTTTAATCGGATTACGTCATTGAAGAGAAATTTTTTAAGCCATGTTTCCGAAGTAAGAGCCGACGGATGGTCTGGATATACCAAATATAACGTCCCAGAACACTCCAGCTCACAGGTTAGTCTGCTCCAAGCATTCCCACAAAGGTCAGAGTTTTGTAGTAGTTAATACGTCATTTTTCTTAACATAGGCAAGGCAAGGCAAGGCAAATTTATTTGTATAGCACAATTCAACAACAAGGTGATTCAAAGTGCTTTACAGAGACATTAGAAACAAAAACAAATAAAAAGCATGATTTAAAATTGATTAAAACAAGCAAACAAACTAACTAAACACACACATTTCACACCTGTTCGCGTGATCTGAACCCTTATCGTAAGGGGAGCTACCAGTCCTTCTGTGGACAAGCTACTTTCTATTTTAAATTCCCTGAATTTAAAATACTCTCTAGACCCAGTCTAGACCCAGTTGGGGAGCTACCCAGAGCTCTAATTCCACACCTGTTCGCGCGATCTGAACCCTTATCGTAAGGGGAGCTACCAGTCCTTCTGTGGACGAGCTACTTTCTATTTTAAATTCCCTGAATTTAAAATACTCTCTAGACCCAGTCTAGACCCAGCTGGGGAGCTACCCAGAGCTCTAAACCCACTTAACAAACAAACAAACAAACAAACAAACAAACAAACAAACAAACAAACAAAACAGTATATAAAATCAAAACAGATAAAATCAGAACAGTAGATAAAATCAGTAGTTAATGTAAGTTTTGAAATTTAAGCTTAACAAACAAACAAAACAGTATATAAAACCAAAACAGATAAAATCAGAAATAGATAAGATCAGTAGTTAGTGTAAG
Organism: Aulonocara sp. 'chitande type north' Nkhata Bay; assembly: GCF_057382095.1. Lineage (NCBI taxonomy): Eukaryota > Metazoa > Chordata > Actinopteri > Cichliformes > Cichlidae > Aulonocara > Aulonocara sp. 'chitande type north' Nkhata Bay. The sequence continues at coordinate 3,258,027 of NC_141349.1, forward strand.
TTTTGAAATTTAAGCTTAAAAGTGTGGATTTGGTGCTTTATTCAAATGCAGCTGAGAATAGGTGAGTCTTCAACCTGGATTTAAATAAACTGAGTGTTTCAGCTGATCTGAGGCTTTCTGGGAGTTTGTTCCAGATATAAGGAGCATAAAAGCTGAATGCAGCTTCTCCGTGTCTGGTTCTGACTCTGGGAACTGATAAAAGACCGGATCCAGATGACCTGAGGGATCTGGAAGGTTCATACTGGGTCAGCAGGTCACTGATGTATTTTGGTCCTAAACCATTCAGAGCTTTATAGACCAGCATCAGGACTTTAAAGTCTATCCTCTGACGGACAGGCAGCCAGTGTAAAGACCTCAGAGCTGGACTGATGTGGTCCACTTTTTTGGTCTTAGTGAGGACTCGAGCAGCAGAGTTCTGAATGAGCTGTAGTTGTCTGACTGATGTTTTAGGTAGACCTGTAAAGATGCTGTTACAGTAATCAAGCCTACTAAAAATGAATGCATGGACTAGTTTTTCCAGGTCCTGTTGAGACATCAGGGCCCGTATCCCTAAAGAATCTTTGTGCAAAAAGTGGCTCCTAGTGGCCAAATTCTAAGAAAATTCTCAGAGTCATGACGTTTTCTTAGAATTTCCCCTAAAAGTTAGGGGTGCAACGATACACAAAATTCACGGTTCGGTTCGATACTTTGGTGTCACAGTTCGATATTTTTTCGATACAAAAAAATGTTCAAGCATTTTTAATTTGTCATTTATTAAAATTATAAATATATATTTTAACTCAAAAGTACAGTTTTTAAATTTAACCCTAACCCTTGTGCGTGTTTTTTATTTTGACAGCGAATGCACACCTGCGGACCACTTATGTGCAGCCCTGGTTATTTAGCTCGTCATATTGCAGCCACAGAAATTATTTTGTCCATGAAACCATAAAGCTGCACTTTCTTTTTGCCTTATAGTCTGATTTGTCATAACTTCTCCGTTTTGTGGTAAGCTTTTCTTTGGCTGTCACTTCTTCACCCTGACCTGTCTTATTTGGCTCAGCAGAACTGAAATGCTTTTACACACGCACTCACATAATTTCAGCGATTCTCTGCGCGATCAACCTCTCACATGTTTAAGCTTGCTGCGGGAGATTTCACTTGTCATGTTTGCATAGTAAGCTAACAATTAATAAGACGATGTCAGAGGAATTGGTGCACAAATTATCATCACTCACAGTGCTCTCGCTCTCTATACACAGTGATTGCAAAGTGAAAGCAAAAAACAAGCGCAAATTCAAACGCGACTTCAATATGTCACATATTGACAGAATTTTGGTAGCCCGACTGAAAAAAATCGCTAGCTCCGGGACGTCGGGCTAGCGATATTGCAAGCCCTGTATCTGATTGAGGAATCACTCATCTTTGGAAAAGAGAGTTTATTACAGAGAAATGGCTCTTTCCAAAATAAAAGCTATACTATCCGCTTCTTCTGGGCTATATTCTCAGCAGCATAAGGAGAATCATGTGCTAACAGCTGTCTAAATGACTCGGCTAAAATTAGTAGCATGCTTGTTGTTTTTTGTCTGCTTCCACTTGTCTTTGCACTAGGATGATGTCGGCGTAAATGTGCAGTCATATTCGTTGTGTTCCCACTAGTGCTTTCAGGTTAATCTCGTTGAAATGACCTTAGCGCCACAACACGGCAAATCTCCGTTAACGAGCTACCGCCGATCGCTCCGTGCATGGGGCTAGACGGCCAACACGTTAACGAGCTAACTGCGCTAACACACTAGTTCACACCAATGTAATTGAGCATTGCATGGCACATCCAACCTACTGTTTTACTTTAGTCCATGACTCGCTTACCTTCAGGGTCATACGTCACATGAAAACCAAAATAATTCCAAACGCCAGATCTGAATGAGAGTGGGGGAGGTCCATGTTAAAAGGAGAGCTTAACTTCTGTCTCGCTAGCTTGCCCTGCGCTCTTCCTTCTGACTATGCTGTCTGTGTTGAGCGCTCAGTGGATCTGCACTGGACAGTGCAGCCTAGGCGGAGTAGTCGAACACAGATTCACTGAGCGCTCAACACAGACAGCATCGTCAGAAGGAAAATTGATAAAATAAATTACAAATGTTGTATTGTTCGATACATATGCGTACCGAACCGAAAGCACTGTATCGAACGGTTCAATATCGATACGAATATCATTGCACCCCTACTAAAAGTGACACGACTATCCCAGTTAATATAAAAGCTATTCCTCAAGATTCCTAGCGCTTAAAAGGGCTCCTAAGGCGAGATCTGCTAAGAGCAGGGAAGAGGACTTTTAGTGGCTTAGGAGTTCCCCTAAGCAGCTGCACAAAATGGCCAACAGAAGAGGCAGGAGAGATGTCCTGCAAACACTGGATGACAGGGAATTATTGAGACGCTACAGATTGGATCGTGCAGGAATCATGTTTGTGGTGGATCTCCTTAGAGATGCAATTACTTCACCAACTCGACGCCACAACGCTATTACACCAGAGACGAAAGTAATCACAACCCTGAGGTATTTGGCAACCGGGAAAATGCAACAATGCAGCAGTGATGACTTGGGTCTGTCCCAATCCTCTGTCAGCAGAGTCATCACCCAAACACTGACAGCTTTGTCACAACCTAATATTGTGACACAATTTGTTTCATTCCCGCTGGATGCCCGCACTTTACACACACATAAAAGGGCATTTATGGACATTGCAGGATTCCCTGGCGTTGTGGGTGTAATTGATGGAACACGTGAGAATAACTGCGTCATCAGAGGACGAGGCTGTCTTTGTTAACAGGAGGCATTTCCACAGCATCAATGTGCAAATAGTCTTCAATGCGGCCTGTAAGATTTTGGACATTGTGGCTAAACGGCCAGGCTCCACACATGATGCGAGAATGCTCTCCGAGAGTGGCATCAGACAGCTTTTTGAGAGACGCTATGTGCCAGCTAATTGCCACTTGTTAGGGGACAGTGGCTACCCATGCAAACCATGGCTCCTTACACCTTACCTCCAGCCACACCAAGGGCCCCAACTAAACTATAACAGGTAAGCCAAACAATACAAAAATCATGGAAATGAAATGTAAGCAATATGTTAGAGCATCCAAGTAGTGCAATATTTCCATCAAATAATTAAAGGTCTCTGTATTCTATTGTAGGGCCCACAAGACAACAAGAGCGGTGGTGGAGCGTGGCATAGGCCAGCTTAAGAGGCGCTTTCATGTTCTCCACAGAGAGGTGCAGCTGAGGCCTGAAAAAGTCAGCAAAGTCATCATAGCCTGTGCAATATTACACAATATTTGCAAGGTTAGACAGATTGCAGAACCTCTGGAGGATGGCGATGAGGATGAAGACAACGATGAGGATGGTGGTGAAGAAGATATTTACATTCCACAGGGGAACCTAGCCCAGAGTGGACTGCCTTACAGGGCAAACGTCACAAATTTACATTTCAGGCAAGCTGTAGCCCCATGTCTTTTGAGAACTTGTGATGGTATTAAGAACTACCGCAGTTTTACTGCACATCACCTGCAATTGTTAAATGCAAGACACAGAACACAATCTGTAAATGGTTTATTTTTTAGGTGTTCAATTTTAAGGCGGTAGTACTCCTCCTGAAGGGAAAGGACTTTTTTTTTGTTGTTCAAACACATCAATTGTGAGTTGCAATCTGCTCTCCTGCAGGGATGCTGACGGAGCAGGTGCTGCGGATGGGAATGGTGTTTGATCCGCTGGGCTATCCTGATATTGTGTCCCAGGCGCGCCTCTTGCCTTGGCTAGTGACAGTTGGGCCAAATTTTCCTCGTAACATACCTTTATGTTCGTTCACCAACTGGGCCAGCAACAAACCTTGCTCCTCAGTCCAGTTCGGCTTGCGAGTCCTTTTTTTCCCTCCATTTTCTGTGTTTGTAGGATATTTGTTAACAAGCCTTTATAAATATACCAGACAGCAATCACAGACATTGCTAAAAGCTGAGCCGTGTTACCCTCGTTAAGACCACACTGGACTTGCAACGTTGTGATTTCTACTTCATTAAGGACAGCCTCTTGAGATAGGCCATCTTGTTTTCAACGGGATCCATATGGGAGTGAAAGTACAAAATATGCCAGCTAGGATATTAATATGAGCAAATAAGACACGAATCATTATTTGAACAGGGTGTAATGAGTTTAAGTTTTCACATATTTTAGATTCTAATGTTAGGCTATAACCCCTACAGCTTACTATTCATTTTCCAGATATTTTCTTGAATGTGAAATATTATTTACAATTACAGTCAGCATAAGATTAGAGTGTATAATTATGTTTCTTGATTTGAGGGTACATCCTTTGCTCATTATCACCAAAAGCTCATTTCCATCAAACTTGTAGGATCAACCAATCACGGCTTTTGAAATGATGACTCATACCTAGCAACGGGGTCAACCACACCTCCTCACTAAGATAGGATTTCCCATCCATTCCTTGCTCAGAGTTCACTGAAAATGTTCTGGAATCACTTCTAAGCTAAAACTCCTGGCAAGGAATTTTTAGGTTAAGTTAGGAGCTCTCTGAGAGGATTCTCAGAATCTTTAGGGATACGGGCCCAGATCTTTTATCCTTGAAATATTCTTGAGGTGATAGTAAGCTGACTTTGTTATTGTCTTAATGTGTTTTTCTAAGTTTAGGTCTGCATCCATCACTACCCCCAAATTTCTCGCCTGGTTTGTGGTTTTTAGATGTATAGATTGAAGTTCTCTGGTGACCTGTAATCGTTTTTCTTTGGCGCCAAAGACTATTACTTCAGTTTTGTTTTTGTTTAGTTGGAGAAAATTGTGGCACAACCAGTCATTAATTTCCTCAATGCATTTACCAAGAGCCTGTACAGGGCCTCGGTCTCCTGGTGACATTGTGATATATATTTGTGTGTCATCTGTATAGCTGTGGTAGTTTATTTTGTTGTTCTTTATAATCTGTGCCAGTGGGAGCATGTAAATGTTAAACAGAGGGGGTCCCAAGATGGAACCTTGGGGAACTCCACATGTGATACTTGTCTGCTCAGATGTGAAGTTACCTATTGATACAAAGTATTTCCTGTTTTCTAAGTATGTTTTGAACCAGTTTAGTACAGTTCCTGAAAGACCTGCCCAGTTCTCCAGTCGTTTGAGTAATATGTTGTGGTCAACTGTATCAAATGCTGCACTGAGATCCAGTAAAACTAGGACTGACATTTTTCCACTGTCTGTGTTCAGACATATGTCATTAAACACTTTTGTCAGAGCGGTTTCAGTGCTGTGGTTCTGTCTAAAACCTGACTGGAAGGCATCGTAGCAATTATTCTGTTTTAAGAAGTAACTGAGCTGTTGAGAAACTGCTTTTTCAATGATCTTACTTAAAAATGGGAGATTTGAGATCGGCCTGTAGTTTTTCATTTGTGTCTTGTCAAGATTGTCCTTTTTCAGTATAGGTTTGATTACAGCAGTTTTTAGTGGTTCTGGAAACACACCTGACATTAAGGAAAAGTTGACGATCTGTAACAGGTCTGACTCTAAAGTCTTTGAGACCTTTTTGAAAAAACTTGTTGGCAGGACATCTAAACAGCAAGAGGAGGAGTTCAGTTGACCTAAGATGTCCTCCAGGTCTTTGCTGTTAATCCGGTGGAACTGTTTGATGGTGTTTAAACAGTTTTTCGGTGGACACAGTACATATCCTGGATCTGCTGTTGATGTTCCAACTGCTTGTCTAATCTTTTGGATTTTGTCTGTGAAGAATTTGGCAAAGTCATTGCAGGCCATGGTCGAGTGAAGTTCAGCTGCCACTGGCACAGGAGGGTTTGTTAGCCTGTCAACTGTAGAAAATAAGACCCGAGCATTATGGCTGTTTTTAGTGATGATGTCAGAGAAGTAGGACCTTCTTGCACTCCTCAGTTGTAAATTATAATTGTGAAGTTTCTCTTTATAGATGTCATAATGAACCTGGAGGTTTGTTTTTCTCCATCTGCGCTCAGCTTTCCTACACTCTCTTTTTTCATTTTTCACCAGTGTGGAGTTTCTCCATGGAGACTTTTTCCTTCCAGAGATAACCTTCACCTTAATGGGAGCAATAGTGTCCATTACATTTAACATGTTAGCATTAAAGCTATTGACGAGCTCATTGACTGACCCTCTGGACAGGTCAGGTGTTAATGGGAAGACCTGGTTAAAAATTGCACTACTGTGTTCAGTTATACACCGTTTTGTGATCACTGCTGTTGATATATTTGTGTGGGCTGAGATTTTACTTTCAAAGAAAACACAGTAATGATCAGATAAGCCCACATCAGACACAGTAATGTTTGAAATGCTCAGGCTCTTGGAGATCAGTAGGTCGAGAGTGTGTCCTCTATTATGTGTGGCCTCTGTTACATGCTGAGTCAGCCCAAAGTTGCCCAGAGTGTTACTCAGGTCTTTAGTCCCTTTGTCTTGAGGGTTGTCCACATGGATGTTAAAATCCCCAACAATAATTACACAGTCGAAATCAACAGTCGAAACATAATTGGTGATATAGGTTACAAGCAAGTCTGGCGCTGAACAGAAATTGTCGCGCTATGCTTCTTTGTTTATTGTGCATAAATAGTAAATTGTCCTGACACAATATTGCGTTTCGCTTCTGTTATTACCATGTTACATTGACAAAAACATATAAGTTTATTCACAGGATAAAACAGGTATTTTGTATCACTAATTGCCCATTACGATTACAGCATACAATATTATTGTCACTGCTACATTTCTGTAATGCTACCAGAAATTATTTCCACTACTAATTAATTACCGTTGAGCTCAAAGGTTATATTAATAAACGGTTAACGAATGTGTATTTATGACGACGATTTGTGAGACTGGTAAACTTACCTTTGTTCGTACGATGGTCTTTCGTTCTACACGGTGCGTTTCAAGGTCCTGTACCCATCCGTCGGTAAACTGTACCTGGGCTTGTTGCAGTGACCTGAAGTTACTAAACTTCATGAGTGTATGCACTCACTCCAAGAACCGTATAATTATAAATATGAGCGTGGTGAAAGTTGGGCAGCACGCTAACGTCTTTTGTCCACTCTGTGTGCTCGTAAGGGTCTGACCCTTTCACTCCTTTGATTTTTTCCTCGTATCTTTTCTTTGTCTTTTCGTCGAGTCTGTCTTTGTACTGACCGTCATTCTTCCATTCTTCTCCTTTTGTTTTGTACATTCCTTTGTTGTGCGGCAAAGAAAAAACAAGAAGGTATTGGAACCGGAGAATGAACGTTTTGCGGTGCTGCAAATGCTTGCATTTGATGCGGTACTTGGATTGTTTTGCCACGAGTTCCCGGCATGCAATGTGCGAAAATCACGTGATTGCTAAACAAGGGGGAGGGTGCATCCGGCCTGCTCGGCTGTAATTGGTCCAGCCCAGAGTCGATCATGACCAATTAGCCAATCCAACACCTTTCATTATATATACCCTAAAAAAAAAAAAAAAAAAACATCGGCCCATAAAAACAAAAAATCGCCAGCGGCCCACCGGGCAAATGCCCGGTATGCCCGATGGCCAGTCCAGCTATGGATGCCACTTGCCACCAGTTTGGCCATATTTCAGAGCTGCAACATCACTGGAGTGCCCAAAAGCACAAGGTGTGCAATACTCAGATACATGGCCAAGGTAAGAAAGGCTGAAAGACGACCACCACTGAACAAGACTCACAAGCTGAAACGTCAAGACTGGGCCAAGAAATATCTCAAGACTGGTTTTTCTAAGGTTTTATGGACTGATGAAATGAGAGTGAGTCTTGATGGGCCAGATGGATGGGCATGTGGCTGGACTGGTAAAGGGCAGAGAGCTCCAGTCCGACTCAGACGCCAGCAAGATGGAGGTGGAGTACTGGTTTGGGATGGTATCATCAAAGATGAGCTTGTGGGGCCTTTTCGGGTTGAGGATGGAGTCAAGCTCAACTCCCAGTCCTACTGCCAGTTTCTGGAAGACACCTTCTTCAAGCAGTGGTACTGGAAGAAGTCTGCATCCTTCAAGAAAAACATGATTTTCATGCAGGACAATGCTCCATCACACGCGTCCAAGTACTCCACAGCGTGGCTGGCAAGAAAGGGTATAAAAGAAGAAAAACTAATGACATGGCCGCCTTGTTCACCTGATCTGAACCCCATTGAGAACCTGTGGTCCATCATCAAATGTGAGATTTACAAGGAGGGAAAACAGTACACCTCTCTGAACAGTGTCTGGGAGGCTGTGGTTGCTGCTGCACGCAATGTTGATGGTGAACAGATCAAAACACTGACAGAATCCATGGATGGCAGGCTTTTGAGTGTCCTTGTAAAGAAAGGTGGCTATATTGGTCGCTGATTTGTTTTTGTTTCGTTTTTGAATGTCAGAAATGTATATTTGTGAATGTGGAGATGTTATATTGGTGTCACTGGTAAAAATAAATAATTGAAATGGGTATATATTTGTTTTTTGTTAAGTTGCCTAATAATTATGCACAGTAATAGTCACCTGCACACACAGATATCCCCCTAAAATAGCTAAAACTAAAAACAAACTAAAAACTACTTCCAAAAACATTCAGCTTTGATATTAATGAGTTTTTTGGGTTCATTGAGAACATGGTTGTTGTTCAATAATAACATTATTCCTCAAAAATACAACTTGCCTAATAATTCTGCACTCCCTGTATAGTCAGAGTGTAGTAAAGTACAATATAGTTGTGAGCACTGAGCAGCAAATGCACTTTTGTTATATTGGTTTTCGCCAACTGGGGCAGGGAGCCGGATGAAGAAGATGGTCGTCTGGTCGATGTCTGGGCTGGGCCTCCCTGCTGCTGCAGGACCCAGGGGCGGTCTGCTTGTTTCCATCCCAGAGTAAAGAAAACCTTCTCCTGGGTCTGGGGGTGGATTGCCCCTCTGGGGGTGCTGGTGACTGGACCTGGGAGTATGGATGGGGGACGATGAGTGAGTGTAATACGTTCATTTCTGTGAATGGTGAGTATTTGTGTGCCTTTTTGTCTGTGTCTATGTGTCAGGTCAGGTCTTAGTCTCCACTTCTCTGGGAACGTCTCTCTTTGGTTGGCTGCTGCCTCTAAACATATCATGCATTATTAGTACTGTATGCTGCTCAGTAACATTCAATGTTTATTATTCTCTTTTACTGATGCTTATGGTGGTTGTTGCTGTGGTTTCCCTGCTGTGTTGTTTGCTTTGTGCTTGTTTTTCTTCAGCAGTTGGTCAAGCAGATTTTCTGTGTCTTTTCTCCCTCCTATCCCTCTTCTCCTCACATTTTGTTTCCCTCTCCTTCAGTTAACTCTTTTCCCAACTTTTTTTCTTTTTTCTCTTTTCTGTACCCTAGTCCTGTCTGTTCTGATTGTAATAACTTAAAATTAAATAAATAAATAAAAATCGAATACACTATGACAATCAAGTGGACCTGTATAGCAAAAGCTGTAGCGTTCCACTTGGGAAAATAAATCTGTTGGGCAATTGTCCTGGCCTTTTGACAATAATTCTGATTGCTACAGTGCCTGGACAGAAAAGGCAAATAAATAAATAAATAAATAAAAAGTTTCTGGGCTGTGAAGAACAAACTAACAGCTCAATACTTTCTGGGCATTTTAGGCTAAACAATGAGTAACACAGCTAGTAACAAAATGTAGATTTAGGTGTAGATAAAATGTAAAAAAGTACAAAAATTAGTTCACCAACAGAAAAATTAGAAGCAATTACAAAACCCTCTGTAACCAGCAGGGGCTAATTTTAAATCATAAATAACACAATGTGAAATTTAAAATTCAGGGTTGTTGTTTTTTTATGGCCCAGTCACGTTTCAAGTAAAAAAGTAGAATGGCAATGCAAATTTCTATGTACGTAGATAGAAATTAGAAAGAAATTTGCAAATCTTTGCTCTCTGATTTGCAACAGATTTGCCAGCCTTGCATTGACAGTTAATCACTATATTATCACAGACAGATTGCATATAATTCCAAACTTGACTGCTTTCAGTGAAAAATTAAGAGCAGGCTCACTCCGTCTTGACCAGTGTTGGGTAAGTTACTTTAAAATAGTAACTTAGTTACATTACTAGTTACTTCTCTCAAAAGTAACTCAGTTACTTCAAGTTACTCGTTACTTTCAAAGTAACTAGTTACTAGGGAAAGTAACTTTGGTTTTACTCAGAATTCTCTTGTTAATGTGTTTCTTCCATAACTTTGCCAGTCTTCTAGCTTGCTTACTTGCCACAAGTGCACTGTGCCACCTACCAATAGAAAGGAAAAGATAATGTGCATATTTCCACGAGAGAAATCCCACGCCTGGACCGTCATTGACTGCTGCCATGATTCTAGCCTACGTCACAGCGTCATGTGCACCTTTTACATCCAACACAAAAACTGCAGTCGTGGTGCTTTCGATTGTACTCAGAACTCGGAAATTCTGCCTTCTGAATAGGAAGATGTAGGTAACACCAGACTGCAGATGAGCTGCATACAGGGCTGGACTGGGACAGAAAATTGGCCCGGACATTTTGACTAGAGACTGGCCCACCATTATAGGGAAAATCATAAAGCCTTTGAATGAAAATAAACACTTTTGTGACAGTGATGTACACTGTTTTGATGGTATATATGCATTAATCTATCAATCGTTTGTTGTAAGATTCAGATAATTATTTTTTAAAAGCTAGACATTTTAAATGAGAATAAGAAAGAAAAGTATTTCTTTGTGCCCCCCTTTCCCTGTTAATGCCCTACCTGGCCCCCTGGCAACACTTTGCTAGATCCGCACCTGCACAGTTACCAGCTGTCAGCTACCTAAAAAAGGATCCTGGGGTTATTTGTCTCTCAGAAACAGTTCATAACTTCCCTTCAACTCATTCATGTCACCTAAAAGGTAAACTTGTTTCTCCATCACCTGTTCAGCTCTGATGATCCAGTAAGGACATCTCCTGGTTTCATCTTCATGTTTCCCTCTCACCAGATAACCAAACCGACATCATGACCAGCAGCTTTTTTGCAGCTGTGGCTCCAGCAAACATCAGCTGATACTAGAAATTAATATTAAATAAATTCTAACAACAGCTGATCAAGCTTAAACGTGCTGCTGTTGTTTAGCGCGACATCCGCCGGTTTCCTCTTTCTGGCGCAAAGTGAGCGATAAACAAACAAGAGAGCCGATCAGCTGATCATTGATCAGTTTCATGACTGAAGTAGAAACGGGAGAGGGAGGGGGGAGAATGAAAGAAGAAGAGGCAGCTGTGCAGCAAAGACACAGAATAACTCCAGCTTTGTGTCTTTTTCATTGTAGCTGAATTACGGGACAAACTGTTCCTTTTCACCTCAATAAGAAACGCGTAATATTTTCTCTGAATACCAGACGGGACGGTTGGCAACTCTAATAACTTATGAACAAAATAAAGTGCAACATCATTAACTTTATAGCACCACCCAGCTGTATAGAAACTCTGTCATGCTAGCTAGCACGCAGTACGGAAAAGTCAGAATAACGAAAACAAACTCCACCTAAACTTGGTTCATATCTGACCCAGAGAGACTGCAGGTCATAACTTCTTACCTGAAGTTCAGTTCACACTTGGACCGGCGGTCGCCTCGGGTCTCTTTTCCTTCTGCGTCCCCTTTCCTTCATCCACCTGCTGGCCTCCACCACTTGCTAATGTTACTGAATTTGTGGAAGCTCCGCGATAGCCACCACACGAAGTAACGAATAACGAGCCTATCTAAATCCCAGTAACGACTAACGCGTTCCTGATTTTGGCATAATAACTAGTTACCGTGCTCGTTACCACAATAATAACGTAGTTACTGTAACGCGTTACTTAATAACGCGTTAGTCCCAACACTGGTCTTGACTCACCAAAGTTGCTTTTAATACAGCAGCTGACAGCAAGATGTCACAGACTTCTTCAGGTCAGAAGCAAAAAGATTGCAAGTTGCAGTACATAGATTGCACATGGTTGGTTATGCCATGGGCTCCAACTACTGTTTTCTCTAGTCCATTTCTATCATCAATGTAGAACTTTATACTGGTGCTTTACAGATTGGAAAGGTCATATGCGAAGACGTAACACAAAATGTTCCTTATGATCAGGTCACACATTAATGAAATTCATCAACTGTTGGCAAAATAACAAAAAAGTAACTCATAAGTTATTGTAGAGGAAGAACAGAATTTGCCACAGTGGTGTTAAGATTCAAGAATTGAGAAAGGGTACAAGAGGTGATCGAAAAATAACCACACTGGTCCGGCCGGGTGAAGTCAAACGAAGATTTTAATTCACATGTGGGAAGATCACTGAACACAGCAATTGATCTTCGACTTACTAAAGCACAAACAATTATTTTATAACATCAGGGTTTGTTTACTGACGCCCCTTCATGCGTCACAGATACATTTTATACATAGATCAGATCAACATCATCATGACTTTTCACCTAGAAAATCATCTTCTATTTTCATGGCTAGCCCTTCCTGTCTACCTTTCAGTTCTTGTCTTGTTCCTCTTTCTTGCCGAGACACCAAGAAACGGTTCCTCTTTTACCAAGACAATTTTGCAGTTACAGCCAAACATAACTAACCTCTCCTCTAAATAAATCTAACTTAAAGTGTGTGTGTGTGTGTGTGTGTGTGTGTGTGTTGACCTCACATGCTCTTTGTGTCACCTCTTCACCTACTGTCTGTGTCTCGTCCTCAAATGCTCTTTCTCAATTCACCTGTTGCACTTCTGACCTTTTACCAGACCAGAAGCTCACTGAGACTATGTGTATGTCTTCTACTAAATAAATGTTTTAACCCAGAACCTCTACTAAAACCTTAATACAAGAATATGAACATATAAAAGATAATAAAATAAACTGATATAAGTGTTTTGTAAGCATGTATTGCAATTCCTTCTATGTTCTAGTTTTCCCTCAGCATGTATCACCTGAACAGTCACGTCAGTGAGGCTTACGACCTTTAAAGAACCTGAACATCAACTCAAATAAGCACAGATATGCAATATGTATAAAATAGTTATAACTGCACCTGAAATACAAAGTTAACCTCATCATAAACATCTTAAGGCCATCTTAAAGCTATCTGTTACATTGTTAAAGCAATGATCATACTGCAGATTATATTATGCTGGTAAAATACTTTTTGTTTATCCCCACAATCCCCCTTTCGACCTCTGGCACACCAGAGGTCGATACACAGGTTGTTGTTCACTCCTCAGTCCACTCGGCTACCTCCAGATCCATCATCGGCATTATGGACATAGGGGCCACCGCCCCAGGGTCCACTGCCTTTACAATCACTTTCTCTACCAACCTTCGGGCACAAGGAATGAGACAACAACCACAAGTCACCAAAATACCCACCAATACAGATAGAGACAACATAATTGACAGAACAAGCCCCTTCCACTTTCCCTTTTTTACTCTTTTTATTTAAACCACCCCTTTTCAAACTCTCAATTTGTTACCACTCCTTTCTGTAGGCGCGGCGATCTCCTCCTAGGCTGCTCTTCTTTCTTCGGCCTTCCAGGTGGACTACTGGTCGGCCCGTTACACAGGTGAAGAGGTTTATTCTGCCTCTGTTCCTTGACACCTGCGTTCCTTGAAAACGAATTTTCCTCCACCAAGCTCTCGTGTGCGGGTGCACACTGCGACCAGTGGTACCAGGTGTCGCCTTTCCCTTTCAGCTGGACTGCTGTAGCCGTCCGGGCGGTCACCTCATACGGACCAGTCCAGCGGGGCTCCTTCCACTTTCGCTTAATGACCTTCAGCCACACTGCCTTTGCGTCCGGGACCTCTCCGTTCCCCGTGGGTCTCTCACAAGTGACCTGTTTTGTAAAGCTGGACACAAGAGCTTTCAACTCATTAAAATATTCTGCATGAGACCTGTTGCTTGTCCTGGGCTGCTCCACCGGGACCACTGTCCAGGGTGCTGGAAACTGTCTCCCAGTCAGCAGCTCATAAGGGGTGAAACCTGTGGGTTGGTTAACAGAACATCTTATGGTCATCAAAGCAATGGGCAGGGCTGCGACCCAATTTAGCCCTGTCTGCGCACAGATTTTAGCCAACTTGTTTTTCAAATTTAGGTTCATCCTCTCTACCTTTCCTTGAGATTGAGGATGATAGACCGTCCCGAACTTATGTTGCACTCCCAACATCCTCTCTACCTCTTGCAAATCTTTATTCTTGAAGTGAGTACCATTGTCTGATCTAATTCTCTTGGGAAACCCATGCCTTGGAATGTAATGATTGATTAAGCACTTAATCACGCTTTTCGCGTCTTCACATTTGGTCGCCCATGCTTCGGGCCATCCAGTCAGAACATCCACACACACCAACAAATACCTCACCCCACCTGGGCCTGTATCAATCATGTCGGTATAATCAATCACGACCTCTTCTCCTGGCCTTTCTGGCATGAGAAACTTACCAGCTTCAGGTTTTACTGCTGGCTTTGGGTTGTGTGCCCCACAAATTAGGCACGTTCTGGCCTTTTCCAGTATCATCCTTCTCAAATCAGGATGCCACCATCGGCACAAATTTCTCTCCATCTGTTTCACTCCCACGTGACCAAGCCCGTGAGCCTCATTCACCTTCTGTTCCGCCATTTTGGCCGTTAAAGCGGGACGCCCATCTGGCCCCCTCCACAAACCGCCATCTTGCCAGGCTCCTTTGTTTTCCCACACCCCCTTTTCCTCTGGGGATGTCTCCTCCTGAGCCTGTCTAACTTCTTCCATGCTGTTAGTGCTAACCTCCTCTTCTGGGGTTACCTGCACCAGTTGTCTCTGTCCTTTGTAGCCCGCTGCTTCCTTTGCGGCTTCATCAGCTTTCTGATTTCCTCTTGCCACCATACTGTCTGCTTGTGAGTGGCCTTTGCATTTTATAATACTTACCTCGTCTGGGTCCTCCAGGGCCTTTTCCAGTTCCTCCATTTCCTTTTTGTGACAGATGGGTGCATTAGTGGCCGTCCTGAACCCGGCTCTCTTCCACTGAGCCAGTTCCACATGAGCTGCTCCAAACGCATATGCTGAGTCAGTGTAGATGTTCACTCTCATGTTTTTAGCCAACCTCAGGGCTCAAGTTAGGGCTATCACTTCAGCTCTCTGGGCCGACTGTTGTCCCTCAATTTTTCCTGCTTCTTTCACCTGAAACTCAGTTCCTACTCTACAGACTACTGCATAGCCCGCTTTCAATCCTTCTTCATCTCTTGTGGCAGCATCCATCTGTGAACCAATCCTCAGCTCCGTATATGGGCTCTGCCTTCAGGTCTTCCCTGATTTTTCCTTCAACCTGGGCTTTCTTAATACAGTCATGTGGTTCTCCTGACCCCATTAGGTCTGCCATATTTATTCCTTCATGTGTGAATATCAAATTTGGCGCCTCTAAAATTTTGCTCAACCTTTGTTGCGTCAGTGGAGTCATTGTGAATGCCTGTGAGTTCACATAGGCCACTACACTGTGTGTAGTAAGCACTTTCAGTGGGTGTTCCCTCACTATATGTGCTGTTTTCTGAATTATCTTTGCTACTCCTGCTGCGTGTTGTGTGCATGTGGGATGCCTTGCTTCTGTTGAATTTAATCTTATGCTAACATACATAAGTACATCCCTACCTCCCCCTTTTTTCTGAAACAACACACCATTCACAACTCCCTTTGTTTCTGAAACATCAAGATAAAATGCCTCATCATAGTTAGGTGTGGCCAGATCTGTGGCTCTTGACAAATCCTGTTTTAGTGAAATGAACGCTGTCTCTGTGTCCGGCGTCCAAGGCAATTCAGCCTTCAGATTTCGAACACCAACTTTCTTGATCAGGTCCCTTAAAGGGGCCGTTTTACCCGCATAGTTCGGAATGAACTGCCTGCTGTAACCTGTCAAGCCAAGAAAGGAAAGCAACTCCTTCACAGTTCTTGGTTTTGGATGTGTCAGAATTTGGTCTCTGTGTGTGTTCATTAACCCCAATGATCTGTGTGCGATCACCCGGCCCAGGAATGTTACCTCTGGCCGGACCAACTGCAGTTTTTCTTTGCTCACTTTGAAGCCACACTCCGCCAATCTGTTCAACACCACGAGCGATGCTGCCGTACAGGCCGCTGCTGACGGGGCTGCAATAAGAAGATCATCAACATACTGTATTAATGTACAGCCCCCTGGCAGTTGACATGGGGACAATGCCTCTTTCAACACCTGATTAAAAATTCCTGGTGAGAGTGCAAAGCCTTGTGGTAGGCGTGTGTACCTAAATTTGCGGCCTCTGTATGTGAATGAGAAAATGTCTCTGAGTGACTCGTGCAGTGGGAGACAAAAGAATGCATTCGCTAGGTCAATACATGTGAACCACTTTTGGTCTTCAGTTTTGTGCTTCTATTATGGTCTGTTAAATGGTATGTCAGACTTCAGCTGGAACAGGACAGGCGAACAGTTAGCTAGACCTACATCTGTGGGCCCTGCGGACCACAAAGTACCAGGCAATTTTGAGAGCTCAGCTACTGCATCAGGATGATCCATTCTTTCCCTGCCATGTATTCTGGAGATTTCTTTATGTTCTAAGATCACTGCATCGTTGGACAAACAAGTTATGCGATATATTTTACATTTTGGTGCATACCAAACGTTTGGAATTTGGGTGCTTTGCCAGCATGCGTTGTCCAGCGCCCGCTTGACCATTGGTCCCAGATCTCTTGGCCCATGACCCTCGTGGACCGCCAATGTAATGTGAGGGGCTGAATCCTCTCCCACATTGTACCAAGGCAGTTGTTCATCAGTAAATTTCACAGCCGCGGCCACACCTTCTGGTCCAACATAAATGTTATGTGTTTGCACATTCCACGTCTGTCCCTCAAGATCAGACTGGAACTGTTCCCGATAGATATCGTTATCTTCCCTATCATAAAAGAGTGTAACGTGGAAAGGATCTCGCGGGAGGGAATAGACGGCCAGACTCATTATCCAGGGTTTCCACAGCTGATAATGTCTCAGAATGCCTTCTTCCACTAGCCTCCCCCAGTAGATTTTGGCAGTGGGTTGTTCAGAGTTCTGGACTAAATATTGAGTCTTTGAAGGTGATCCCAGTTTCACAAGCAGGTCCCTGCCCATGAGATTTTCCAGGCACCTGTCAGGACACCACATATTGGTGCTTCAAAGTCTGTTTTCCCAGCTGTGTCAATGCTGGATCTGTCAATGGCAGTGTCATTGGAATCCCGGAAAAGCCTACCACATTAACTGTGTGACAGGAGAGTGTTGCACTGTCTGGTGTGTTTTTCAGTGTTGAGTATGTTGCTCCAGTATCCACCAGGAAGGGCAATTCAGTGCCTTCCACGGTCATTGACAGCATGGGTTCTGCCGTCCCCACGCTGTTCAGTTTCTCCGGGCTCCGTCAGTATTGCTCCCTCTCCCAGCTCCAGTTAGCTACTGGGTACTGGGGGGCTGGTGCTGCATTCGGGTTTGGAGCTTGATGTGCTCCCCTGTAAGCAACTCTTTGTCTTGGGCCTCCTCGTGCCTGGGGTTGATAGCCTCGCCTCTGATAATTTCGCTGCGATTCAGGGCATTCTCGGGACCAGTGTCCTTCTGCTCCACAGCTGTAACAGCCAGTCCAAGACACATTATTAGGATTCCCTGGATTCCGAGCCCTTTGTCCTCCCCTCACGGATCCACCACGCCCTCTCTGCGGTCCACCGGTCCCCCAATTCCCTACGGGTTGACGCTGCCTTGGTGCATTGGCGGGCCAACGGTCATCAGGGTAGAGACCCGGATCCTGATCTGGCCAGTCAGGCACAGGATCGGGCTGAGGCCTTGCCACCATTATAGTCTTATTTAGTTCTTTCGGTTCTTTTTTCTTCGCATTATATTTTTCGCGAGCCTCACCCAGCTGCAGCCTAAGCAGCTGCGCCTGTACTTCATCTAACTCTTTCTTTTGTTTGTTCGTCAAATCCTGTTCCTGCTGAAGTCTGTGGGTCACATGTCTCTCCCACTGCACCGAGTCTGCAACGGCAAAATCTGGGTTCTTTTCCAAGTCAACTGCAACCTGGTTGGGCAGCCCTGCCAGCACTGCCGAACGAAACCACGCTCTACTTTCACCCTCCTTCCCCGGATGTATTCCTGTTCCTAACAACCATTGTTCCTTTGCTTTAGCTAAACACTCTCTGGGTTTCTTTTTGGGATCCCAAATAATTTTTGGAATGGCTCCAGAGTTAGGAGTTGGGTACTTCTCCCGGACTGCATCTGCTAAGTCATTCTGCACCTCATGGTATTGTAGGTCATTTGCATATCTGGTTGTTTGAGCTATCTGCTCTACATCTGCTAACCCACCACCCAGCATACAACGTCCGGCCAAAGCGCGAAAGTCGCCCAGCGCTAATTCTTCTCCTTCCCAATGTTCTCCCTTGGTTATTGGTGGAAGTTGTTTAACCAATGCTTCCAAATCTCTCACCTTATAGGCGCGATAAACTGGTTCGTTCTTTGGACCTGCTATTAGAGGCAGACTTAAACCAGGGTCAGGAGCTCCTTGTTCAAAACTCACTTTTCTACTCTTTGAGCTCTTAAATATGGGCCGTCTCTGTGCTTGGTCTCTCTTCACACTCCTTTTCCTCAAAATTAGGCTTGTACTTGGTTGAGGTTCAGCTCTTCCATCTTCGTCCTCCTCATCGTCTTCTTCTTCTGATGACGTCGCACGGTCTTCATTCTCCTCTTCTGGCCCTCCCTGCATTACTCTCTGCTTTATAACCTCCAATGCCGTTAATGCCTCTATGGACGCACGTAGGGCCTCATGCATTTGTCCATACACTTCTCCTTCAGTTTTTAACACCAAGCTCAGAGGTATTTTATCACCCAGCCCTTTCTGTTGGGATGTAATAGGTTTACTTACCTCAACCTCCATCGCTTGGCACTCTTTCTCTGCTGATTTTAATACTCCAGGGGAAGCCAAGCGAACAGCTTTCTTAAGCTGTTCAAGCTGATCCTTCAGAGGTTTGCATCCCCTTTTCCCACTAGGTGTCGCACCCGAGCTGTCAGCCATTCTCTGAAACACAGACTTACCTCTTCCAATGGCGTCGGTCGACTCCACCTTCTTGGTCTAGGTCACCCAGACACGCTTAACTTTCGGTTTCAGTCTTCGTCTCGCTGTTCTCGCAACCACTGGCTCCTCTTCCCCTGCTCGGTGATACACAAAGTTTAACCCAGCACTTTAGACGCTGTCCTCGCGTTCTCAAGCGTTGACACTCAATCAAAATTATTCGCCCTCAAAGTGTTAATATATGACACCAGCAACCCTTATGCGCAACGCGCTCACCTCCGTATACTTACCTCTCCAATAGTTCCTCGGATTAGTGTTTTTTCATTTATTTTAAACCCATTAACGGCGCTGCGCGTCCCTTATATACTTTACAGCAACACACCCTCAAGCATCCCGTACTAATAAATCTAAAACCACGAAATCACCTTTATGTCATTATGTCAAAGCTTTCTCCATTTTGCACAGCCTGCCACAGGTTTAACAAAAAAATCGCTGCCCGAGAAGGCTCCCACATATCAAACGCACACGCACACATACAATTTCAACCACGCACTCTCAAGCACATTTGTCTCCTTTAAATCTACTAATCGCTTGGAGACATCTCCACAGATAATTACATTATTTCCCAAGCAAGCATATCAGAATCAAAACCGTCTAGTACCGACTCTACCATAACCTGAGCAAAGTGGGCGGCCTCTGTGGGCTCCCAATTTGGATCATTTTCATGCTCAGTCATCTCCTTTAAGCCTTGAAATAGAAATAGACAACGTTGTATATAGGCATTTAGCTCATGCAGCTCAATCTCGGACCACACTGTCATCTCATAAGGTGAAACACCTTCCTCAGTCACTATGTGACATTTACAGGTCACCTCTAGTCGACCCTCTTCCTCTGCAATTTGTATGTTACAGGTTGCAAAATAAATCACAGGCATGTTTGCTTATTCTATTTAAACAACGATTTTACAGTATTAAATGGGACTGTTTAGTGCATGGGACACAATATAATCATTTATTGTTAAAGCGACAAATGTCAAACAGGTTCTAACAGGTCCACTTTATTGCGTGCTCATTGAGTTACTTCTATTAAAGCTATTTAACAAGTTCAATTTACACATACTCATTAATCTGTCACGCTTATTAGTGGCTCATGGTTGCTTAAAGCCTATGTCTGACTTGACCACAGAGTTAGAGCATCATTCAATCCTCTCAGGATGACCACTCCACTTACTCTGCATCCAGTCAGCTCATGAATTAACAACCCTTGCAGACTGTAACCCTTTTATTTTTTGTTTATGCCTTCAAATCCACCTTAAATCTTCTTTACCTAAACGTTGGTTTTAAACACAAACAATTCTTATATTCTATTTTGAAACGCTGTCACCATTCATATATTTACAATGTTATTATTTACTAAGCCAGCATTTTAATTGCAGACATTTATCCACCTTTGCAAACAATAGTTATAGAGCTGAATGACACACAAAACCGAAAGCATAGTCCTCTCATGCGCTCTGCATCAGCTGCCTCATTTGCATGCACACACACTCTTCATCTAAGAATAGCAGCAGGCAGTCAGTGCATTGCTGACTCGACCCACAGAGATCTTTTTTATTACAGAGACGTCTTATATTTACAACTGCACAGATTTTAAACCTTTTAACACCTATCGAATTTCGACAAATTTAACATAACCGTTTAACCGATAAACTCCCTGAGTTTTTTGCGATCAATTAACCAGTATCAAGACTTTAACTGTTTCTGGCCTCATTTCTAAAATCCCTAACTCAATTTAAAAGCGTCAACCAACCCAAACTTTTTTGAAGTTTTAGGTTAAAGTTACACGCCCGAAGTCCACTTCTGCTGGCCAAAAAAGCGCAGATACCGTTTCAAACGGTAAGGAGACTCTAACTCCTAGCTTAATTCCGGGATGCCCTGTACCCCACAGCTAAACCACACTGAACTAACCCTCTTCGCCGAGAGGTCAATGTCGCGCGTCCACGACAAGGAGGGAGCGTAACCTCCGGGCTCTGCGCTTCCTAGCAGACTCGAACTGCCGTTCTAGAATAATTTATAATATTTTGAAACAACAATCAACACCCAAAACAAGTGTATAACTGAGGCAGATCGACCCTGATGGACAATGGGGACTCTAACCCACACATTGACCCACAAAGGTCTGACCTAATGACCAACCGGGACTTTAACCCACAAAATGACCAAATACCCTACCAAACTACTTGAGACTCTAACTCAATTTCTTTGGGACTTCAACCCAATATTTAAACTTTTTCCTGGCAGACTCAAACTGCTTTAGCAGACTTTACTGCTTTCATTTCTTCTTAGCAGAACTCTAACTGCTTCAACTCATGAGATTTTCATCAAAATCAAAACAGACATCCACCAGTAACTTCAGTGAGTGGACTTAAATTTTATCATGTCCAATTTGGCACACTTTGGAAATAATTCAACAGGTAGTGCCTTACCTTTTGGATAAGCCGGCTTATGCCCACTCACTTCAACCACTGGAATTCATGTCTGCCCGTCTGACCACCTCGGACCACCGCTCACACCTCCACTTTTCTCCCTTACTCAACCACCGGACGAAGCCCCCAAATGTTAAGATTCAAGAATTGAGAAAGGGTACAAGAGGTGATCGAAAAATAACCACACTGGTCCGGCCGGGTGAAGTCAAACGAAGATTTTAATTCACATGTGGGAAGATCACTGAACACAGCAATTGATCTTCGACTTACTAAAGCACAAACAATTATTTTATAACATCAGGGTTTGTTTACTGACGCCCCTTCATGCGTCACAGATACATTTTATACATAGATCAGATCAACATCATCATGACTTTTCACCTAGAAAATCATCTTCTATTTTCATGGCTAGCCCTTCCTGTCTACCTTTCAGTTCTTGTCTTGTTCCTCTTTCTTGCCGAGACACCAAGAAACGGTTCCTCTTTTACCAAGACAATTTTGCAGTTACAGCCAAACATAACTAACCTCTCCTCTAAATAAATCTAACTTAAAGTGTGTGTGTGTGTGTGTGTGTGTGTGTGTGTGTGTGTGTGTGTTGACCTCACATGCTCTTTGTGTCACCTCTTCACCTACTGTCTGTGTCTCGTCCTCAAATGCTCTTTCTCAATTCACCTGTTGCACTTCTGACCTTTTACCAGACCAGAAGCTCACTGAGACTATGTGTATGTCTTCTACTAAATAAATGTTTTAACCCAGAACCTCTACTAAAACCTTAATACAAGAATATGAACATATAAAAGATAATAAAATAAACTGATATAAGTGTTTTGTAAGCATGTATTGCAATTCCTTCTATGTTCTAGTTTTCCCTCAGCATGTATCACCTGAACAGTCACGTCAGTGAGGCTTACGACCTTTAAAGAACCTGAACATCAACTCAAATAAGCACAGATATGCAATATGTATAAAATAGTTATAACTGCACCTGAAATACAAAGTTAACCTCATCATAAACATCTTAAGGCCATCTTAAAGCTATCTGTTACATTGTTAAAGCAATGACCATACTGCAGATTATATTATGCTGGTAAAATACTTTTTGTTTATCCCCACAGTGGCCATCTGTTTTTCCAGCTCTAGTAAACACATCCAACCCCATTCAAATTTCAAATCTGCTGTGTGACTTGGTCAGTTTACATTTTTTTTGAAAATTCCAGGCATGCACCATTAGTCAGTAATATTGCCATATGACCATTTAACCAGAATATTATTCTTGTCATAGTGGAATGGCTTCTGCAAAAGCATTTAGACCATCAAGGGACACTGACAGCATTTCCCACAAGCAAACAGAACTGTATTGATTGAATTTACAATAAGCATGGAATCAATCAAACTGCATCACATCCATCACTCTGGACTGGAAACCATCCCATTCTGAATAACAGCACTGTATTGTTTTGATCTATCAGCCTAATCCACTCTGTGTGTATGTATGTTTTCCTTTAGTCATTTTCAAATGTGTGTGTGTGTGTGTGTGTGTCCTCTCCAGTGTTCTGTCTTAAACCAAATAATTGCCATATATAAACACTCTGCATACGCTGTGGTCTCCATCCCCTCCAATCATCAGTTACTCAGCTGTGTTGTTATCTTTATAATCAAGCATTGCACTGTACATTGTAGACAATGAACAAAGACCTACACTTTTGCATAATAGGATTCACCAATCATCAGAGGTGGGACCAAGTCCTTGTTTTGCAAGTCTCAAGTAAGTCTCAAGTCTTTATCCTCAAGTCACAAGTCAAGTCTCAAGTAATGTCAGGCAAGTCAGAGTCGAGTCTCAAGTCACTGGTGTAAAAGTCCAAGTAAAGTCACAAGTCTGAAATTTTGAATTTCAAGTCCTTTCGAGTCTTTAAAAAAAAAAACGAAAAAATAATGTTGCAGTTATGCTAAATGTAAATATTAGACCATGTAATTTTTAAATCTGTGTTTTTCTCAACACATGACGAAATAGTGAACGTAGAAAATATACACAAATTGTGAAATTGCACCTCTATAAAATGCAGCTCAATTAAACCTAGCTCCTAGAATAATTTTCACCGACGGTTCTGAGATAAGCTGCATGTTATTCTTGGATGCGGTTGTAGGACCGGCTTTAAAATCGCATGACAAAAATATCATACATATTAAAAAAAACTGTATCACCAACGTAGCCTGGACAACATTTGCTAGTTAGATGAAGTCAGCTATCTCATCGTAGCATATTTATATGCATATTTATAATCATACGGTTCTTGGAGTGAGTGCATACACTCATGAAAGTTTAGTAACTTCAGGTCACTGCAACAAGCCCAGGTACAGTTTACCGACGGATGGGTGCAGGACCTTGAAATGCACCGTGTGGAAAGTAAAGACCATCGTACCTATCATAAGTTTATCAGTCTCACAAATCGTCGTCATAAATACACATTCGTTAACCGTTTATTAATATAACCTTTGAGCTCAATGGTAATTAATTAGTAGTGGAAATAATTTCTGGTTCGCATTACAAAAATGTAGCAATGACAATAATACTGTATGCTGTAATCGTACTGGCTGTTTTATCCTGTGAATAAAAGTATATGTTTTTGTCAATGTACCACAATAACAGAAGCGAAACGCAATATTGTGTCAGGACAATTCACTATTTATGCACAATAAACAAAGGAGCATAGCGCGACAATTTCTGTTCAGCGCCAGACTTGCTTGTAACCTATATCACCAATTATGTTATGAAAATGACGTATTAACTACAACAGCAGACTGACCTTCGTGTAAATGCTTGGAGCAGACTAACCTGTGAGCTGGAGTGTTCTGGGACGTTATATTTGGTCTTTGAATGGCTGCAATCCAGGCCATCCGTCGCCTCTTTGTTACTTCGGAAACATGGCTCGAACAATTTCTCTTCAACGACGTAATCCGATAACAACCGATCTCTTTACCCGTCGGCTTCCCGTGGCTGTCATGCGACCGGCTATTGCAGTTAATAATACAACAGCTTCTTGACATTTTTGTATTTCTTTTTATCGCTGTGTGACTGATTTCAATTGAAAGCCTGCGTGCGCTAGTACCTCTTGCCACAAGTTCCCAGAATCCTTTGCGGTTTTACCCCTGAATGACGTCACATTTTCAATTTCTATATAATATGCATGTTAAATTTTATATTTGGGGTGAAATATCAAGTCTTTTCAAGTAAACCGGTTCAAGTCCAATTCAAGTCCCAGGTCATTGGTGTAAAAGTCCAAGTCAAGTCACAAGTCTTAGAACATTTTTTCAAGTCAAGTCTAAAGTCATAAAATTAATGACTCGAGTCTGACTCGAGTCCAAGTCATGTGACTCGAGTCCACACCTCTGCCAATCATCATAAACCTTCTAGCAAGAAACAAGAAATATGAGTGTGAGTAAGAGAATGGGAGAGTTGATAAAATACAATAACCACACATCATAATGATGCATATCTCCCTAAAAGGAGGGAAACTATTCAGCAAGAAGGAAACGCTGTTCAACAAGAAGACAGTATTGGGTAAGATTCAACCATATTCCTGAAAAGCTAAAATCACACCAGAATAAGAATAATCCAGTCCATGTACCACTAAAAGTCAAATCACCCATATACATAAGTAGTAATGCTGGCATAGTGGCCTAAGTAATTATTAGCAGACAGCTTCTCGAAACAGCTTTAATGAGTGCACTTATTTCTTGTCAAAGCAAGATAAACTAATTGGTGACAACCCCTAACTGGCTTAAACTAATTGTTGTACCAAGTAAATCTATCTCTAATTTGCAGCTGACATTGTTGCCATTGTTACCACAGAAGAAAATCAATGTTCTTCCAAGTTTTGGTAAACAGTCAGAAAAACAGACTGGCTTTATTTGAGCTTTGTCCAAGCCCTTCAGTTTTCTATTATCTCTGTTTTATCTCTCTAGCGCCAAATGACAATAACAATTTTCTCAAGGCACTTTATATTGTAACGTAAAAGCCCTACAATACTGCAAAGAATACAGAGAAAACCTCAACAATCATATGATGACCTGTGAGCAAATTCCCTTTTCAGAGGAAGAAACCTCTGGCAGAACTACGCTCAGGGGGATGATCTGATATCCTCGTGTTGGTGTTGTTCCCAGACCATCATGAAAATGTTGTTCCAGGTTCAACATTGCAAGTGACCAATCACATTGTTGTGACGTTATTCCTTTGCGCGCCAAGCCATTCGTGCATTTATGAAATTCCAATGTTGCAAGGACAATATCAATTCTGCTTACTGTTTATTAAAGGGTTACGGTTAGGGTTAGGGTTAGGGTCCGTTGATCGGCGGACAGAGGCGGTTTCACGCAGCTTAAGTACAGTTTTTTGTTTCCCGAAGTCGCAAAAGTATGACGTCACAACATTCTGATTGGTCACTTGCAATGTTGATCCTGGAACAACATTTAGTATGATGATCTGGGAACAACACCAACACGAGGATATCAGATCAACCACGCTCAGGGAGGGGCGGCTGGGGTGAGTGGAGGAAGACAGGACAAAGACATGCTGTGAAAGAGAGCCAGAGATAATTAAATGCAGAGTGATGTATAAACACTGTGAGTGAAAAAGGTGACGGAAGAAGAAAAACAGTGCATTACGGCAAAACCATCAAGTGTTTAGATTTTTCTTTTTTTCAAATAAATAAATTAAGTGTTAAAAAAGCATACTGCAAAAATGATTTTGTTTTTAACTTATTTTAATTTTTTAACACGTGCACTTCAGTGGACATTAGGAGTTCATTGACTGCAAATGTGAAACAAACCAAATTCGAGAGCTGATTATGAAAATTAAAATCTTTGTAAGCCGGATATGGTAAATATACTGGTTCTTATGTATAGTGCCTTTCTACTCTGAGCACTAGAAGCACTTTACACAACTTGCCTCATTCACACATGGACTTTTTTCTATGTTCTATGTAAGTGCTTCTATCTACCATTCACACACATTCATACTCGGAAGGATGCATGGGAGAGGAACTTGGGGTTAGTATATTGCCCAGGAATATTTGGCATGCAGACTGGAAAAGACAGGAATCAAACCACCAACCTTTCAATTATTCGGTAACCTGCTGTACCACCTGAGCTACAGATATCAAAGCATGTTTAACATAATTACATAAACGCATCATAAAAAAGTAGATCAACTTAGAAGTCACTGACATTTCGCTAGCTGTAGGCCACTGCTCTAGGAACAACTGATTACACTGGGCTTCCTATTTCACAAAAATCCAATCATTTATGATACCTGAGGAAGCACTGTGTTTTCTTGGAGACACAAGAAACATTTGGCATTTCGCATATCTCACATATGTTTTACTGTTGCGCCCAGGCCTTCTACACATGGAGGTCCCTGGATTGTTAACCATTTCAGTCAAGTGGACTGAACCATATTTTCTTAATCTCTTGTCTGGTTGAAGCTTCCTTTTCTTTATTTCTGGAGAGAACTCTTCATCACCTGAATCAGTCAGACCTGTTTCACATGTTTGCCCCTTGTTCATCAGTTCCTCGGACAAGACGAGCTTGAACTCCAGGTACTTGGAGGGGATCTTCTCAGCTCGTTTCAAGACCTCGTAGTCTTGTCAGTACTGAAGCAGGGAATTGATAAAGGCCAAATCAATGCGATTGTAGTATGGTGCGAACAGTCCACTTCTTGGTCCGGCAAGATATTCTGAGAAGAAGCTAAGTATGTGATCACATAGGTCAACCCCTCCTATGTTGATATTATATTCTGCAACCATTGCAGGTCTTGGGACTTGGATTTGCCTCTATTCTTCTTTTGACCATCTGGCATAGATATCTTGGGGCTAAATTCCATGAGCAGTGTCATGACAAGAGGCTTGTTGTCAATCCATTTGGCAACTGCTATTTCATCAGGTCTCTATACAATCATTTCTGATGGCCCTTTTGTTCTCAGGATGACGTCAGCGTTGAGGTGGCACTCTTTTGGGATTTAAATCTTTTAAATTGTTCCTATACCAAGTACGGATGGGTACTGGTATCCGGTGCCATAATGGCACCGGTTCTGACATAAACGGTAGTAACCAGACCAAAAAGCAGTGCACATTTCGGTGCTTTTTTTTTTCCTGAGATGTCATACACTTTGGATTCTAGCCGATCATTTTACCTTTGCAAGGGTACGTACGTTCTTTTAGAGCAGAGCTACAGATGCCCAAGGCGAAGCAGTCAAAAGTCTGGCTGTTAGGTTTGTAGCTTGAACCTATTCGCTGGAACGTTAAGACAATATAATTACACTGCAAGCAAGACGCAAGTAGGCAAACTTCTTCATGGTACTCGTGCACGGGAGAGACTGGACAGAGCGCCGTCCCTTCGCTTGACCCCAGTAGCTCTCGTCCGTCCTCCCATACACTGTCCTTTTATTGAGGTTACATGAATATGCATAGGTTCATTAACATATAACGTCTACATACACAAAGAGTACCTTGTGTGTGTGTGTGTGTGTGTGTGTGTGTGTGTGTGTGTGTGTGTGTGTGTGTGTGTGTGGACTGCTGATCAAAGGGTCAAACATCCTTGGTCAGGAAGAGGGTAGCCTCCCCCTCCCCCTAGATGGTTCATCCTAGATAACATGGTGAGGAAGTCCTGCAGTTCATCTAAACAAAGAGCACTTAGACTAGAACAGACGCAACTACGTTAATCCTACCATAAAACAATAAGACACGGTATGACCTCTCATGCTCCCAAAGTGCTGTCTAATACACACAAAGTTTGCAGACTATCAAGGATCAAAACCTCTACCAATCTACAACTAATTACAAAACTCTAAGCATATATAAGTAAATATTTCTAAGCATAAATGACAATCAACAATACAAATCTAACATTTCCCCCCTTTTTGACCTTTATGCTTGAAAAGTTCCCAGGTATGAATACCTCATGTCTGACAGTTTCAATGCAAACATTTTTATACTCAGCATACGTCAAATCACCCTAAATTACTGAAAAGGTACACAGTTCAACAAATGTATTAGCAGTTATCCCATTCCTCATTGATCTCATCTCATGGCAAACTGCATCCTATGAGCAAACAAAGAAATTGTTAATTTAATAGTGAAAATAAGAAGATAACATTTTCAAAAACATCTCAGCTTGGTGGTGCTTCCTCCGGGTGTGCACATCACATGTCTCTCTGCAGAGTGGTTTAAGCTCTGCAGGGCGTCATGAATGTCTCTTCCAGTTGTTTCCATCACTGTCCATAGGACCAGAGTCCAAATGTATGTAGAATAGACATTCAAACATACCAGTTGGTTTTGTTGTTCGTCAACATGGGTCTCAGCTATTTCCAAGCTGCAGACTTCTCAGCACTCTAGTTTTATGGCCTCTTACCAGCCCCCATCACCTGACTTCAGACCTTCGTCTTGTGAGGGGGATTTATGACTCCTTAATTGTCCACGCTCTGCAGAAAAGCTCTCTGTGGAAAGGGTGCTGGGTTCCGTCATCTTACTGCTGTTATGATCCCAGCAGCCTTCAGAGTGTCATCGTATGCACAGTACAGTGGCACAGCATTAGATGATGTTCATAGGAAATTGCTGTTATCACCACCATAGCTTCTGGTTCCTGTGCTTTTCACAGAATCATGATGTCATCCTCGAACTCCTTCTGCGCTGTCGATGGAGCCCTCATCCCTCGAGTTTTCATATCCCAACGCTGCTGAAGATTTAAGGCAGAGCACGTCGTACACCTTAATTGTCTTTCTCAGCGTCAATATTGAATGTTTCATTTTATTTAACATCTTGCTGTGGGAAGTCTCCTCTTGATCTCCTGGAAGCTCAGTAGCACAGCTCTCTGTGTGATGTCTGCTGTGCTGAAGATGATCTCTGATCCTCCTGAAGTCTCTCTCCTGGCCTCAGCTCCCATCCTGTGGACGATCCTCTCAGGCACTCCTTCTCGTAATGCATAGTCCTGATTTTGGGCCTGCTGGATCTGTCTCTCTTAGGTGAGAGTTGTCATGTGTCCATCTCCTCTGCCTTCCTCCTGGTTCAGCTGTTTCCGGCACCAGCTGGGGTCCTATAAGGATGAGCGTCGTAGTCAAGGTAACCAAGAGGGTCCTGGTCGCACACAGGTCCGTCACGCCTCGCACTTGGTTGCCCTAGAGTTGATCAGAGGCTGGAGGTTGAAGTGCGAGCTTACCCTACGGGGGCTCAATCAGCACTCCCCCCTCACCACTGAAACAACCAAGTGTGAGATTTCTCTATTGTGCTGTCTTGAGGGTGCCGGGGTTTCCTGGGCCCTCGACCTCTTGCAGTGGCTCTGATAAATCCAGGAGGGTCTCTCGCTATTTTGCAGGCAGTTAAAATGGTCTTTGCTGTGGCTCCAAGGTCTGATCTCATGATGGGCCCCAACCAGCTTGACCTTTGACCTCAACCACTGCCTGGTCCTGTCAGCTATGCGCTTCTCACTGGGCCTCTGAAGATTTCTCAGGAGATTACTGCTGCACCTGTATTTCCTTGCTAGGAAGACAAACTATTTGGAGAGCATGTCAACAATCATCAAACCACATTCTTTAGTTCAGTGAACTTCACTTATAGGCCATCAAAGCCTCATCTGAACATGGGTGCACCACTTGCATAGGTTTAATATTTGTAAATAAAACGGCTAATCACACAAATCACTGCAACAATAATAGTAAACATTGCTTAATGTTACTCCTTGGACCCCACCTCTTGACGCATGGACACACCCATGCGCCAACACACCAAACCTGGATTCCTGTCTTAAAGAAAAAGATTAGCTAGATCATATCCCAGGCAACATCAGGGCATCTCCTCCCCTGGAGCAGCACCACCCTGGACCTACAATCCTGCAATAAAAATGTTAGTGTGTTTTGCATATTAAGTATGCTTAACACCGGGCTCTCCCAGGAGCCTGCATACACACCATCATGGCCTGGAAAGCAAAATCTGGAAGTAAAATCAAACTTCATACCTGTAAACAATTGTATCATAAGAACAATAAGCATTCAACACTAGCAAGACAAGTGTCATATGCAGGTTTTCTCAAATCAGTAAACTACAATTATTACCATAAGTTGCCTCAGACATGGATCATCCCATGTACTCAGTCAACAGTAATGTAATCAGTGACTTCTCGTAAGCAAAGTCACTCCACTCATATATTATTTATGGGCTCAAGAGTGGCCAGCAAATGAGCCCATATTAACTATTCCATAACACCACATCTCTTATTTGTTTGTCTCATGTCACTTGTCCGCTTCTGCTGAATCTTGTACATGCAGTCTCAAAAAACAAACATTAGCAACACACATTGATTATCCTGGTGGGCAGGCGTCGGCCATCCACATTCCAGAGGTGCCATAAAAACACCATGAAGTTAGCCATCCCTAGCTGTAGAAAGAATGTCATACACATATAAACCCAGAAATCCTATAGTAAAAAAAACATTAACTAATCCTCTTATAAATCACATGATCAAACACATGAAAAACTGCAATGCTGTAGAAAAGAAAATGCAAATGTTAGCGCTTGCGCAGGCGTATTGCATACTTTGTCACCATTACCTCTGTAAGCAACACAAGGTAGTGAATAACACACACATAGTAAATTCACAGACAGAGAAAATGGCATTTAAAAGATTAAATCATCATGCAACCTCGAATGTTGCTGTCATCTTTCTGCTCCTGTAACAAAAACACATAAAATCATCCACCCTTTTGTCCTGTCTAGGTGGAGGTTAAACTTGAGTCGTGGTCAAGTCCTGTCAGCTTTTACCAGTCAGTCAGTTTGTTTTTATTCTATTTCCATTCATTCATTCATTCATTCATTCTTTCTTTCTTTGCTGATAGTGGAACCTATCGTCGCATTTAGTTTCCACTCTCAGCAAAATGACGTCATTTCAAAAAGAAAAAGAAGTTTAGATAGGATTACATCGCTGAATCCTTTTTAGGACAGGGACTCTCATTTAATATTGTCCCAATAAGTAGCTTTCTCCTGAGCCCATTTCAACGTGGAGAAAACTCACTTGTAACAGCTTTCTCGACAGGTCGTATAGCACTTTTAATTCCCGACGTGCAGATCTGCTTAAAGAAAAGAAATAGACAAACAAAATCAGTGCCTGTTCAAAAAATAAAAATGAAAAATAACAGAGATTATCAAACCAAACTTTCAGTGCACTGTGAAAGTATCAAAATAAAAAGGCCTTGCTAAGTCATGACACAAACTCCTCATCAACTTCACAACAGGAGAAGAATCCTCAGCTAGATTCACTCCAAACCAACCATCAGCTGCACCACTCACAACATAAGCCTAATGTCTTCTTTAACTTATGAGTTTAATCACCAGGTCTGTGTTCTTCACTCATTTAGGCCACAGATCTATTTTATTCAGTTTTCCTTTTTTCCCTTCATCATAAAACATGTGACATGCTGTCATGCACTTCACAAAAGAAGTTTGTTCTGACGTATTCAGAGTTGTGTATCTAAATACAGGATTCACTCGCACATCAAAACAGGAAACTCAGTGTTTTAGAGTCTCCACTCAACACACAACAAACTCCAACACATCTCATTCACTCGTGCTAGAATTCAATCACCTTTCATTAATCTAAAACCGATCAACTAATTTGCATATCAGCTATTAACCCACTAAGTTGACAGGACGACAGAAAAGCATGTTCAAAATAGTATCACAAAAGACAATTTCCCTCATACAGTAAATTACATGTGCTGCCTCAATCAAGCAGGAAGCTTCTCCCAATTTACCATTTTAACAACTAAATTTATTGTCTGATCACTGGTTGGTCAAACCAGGATCTTTTTTCCCACAAAAGTTAAACTGTTGTCCTGCAACCTGGAGAGTCAATTTTTTGCATTGGATAAATTCAGTATTTAATAACAAGTGTCTGCTAAATTGACACTATTTTAACACTGATGAAAGATAACAAGCTAATTTTCATTGCATGGGTGTTTGTGCCTTTCCTACACATTTCTCTGCTATTATTTAATCATTTCTTAACTAATGTGCTATGAGTCCACTGGTCTTTGCATCACACTAAGTGACTTGGACAAGATGATAAACAGACTCACATGCTGAAGATGTTGTCTAATCTTCATGAGCTCTCTTGTGTTTGTGTTAGTAGGGTTAATGCATGTTCTGCTTGTGTGTGTGATTTTGTATATGATGTATATGTTTTTTATATTTGCATATATCCAGACTCCTCCTCAATTTTCCAACTTAAGCAGTCAGTTTTCTTTTCCCCAGGTTTGCTAACCCAAATTTTGATTTCCCACATTAAATAACAGCATTCCTCTGTGTTCTCACCTAGTCTTCTCACTCTGTTGTCCTCTCACTCTTTTGTCCTCTCCCACTTCAACAGTCCAAACAGCCGGCAGTTCTCCTTCAGCTTTGTCCTGTGTTCCACTGTCTCTTCTTGCCATTTTACTCCACAGGTGGCAAATGTCAAACTCCAACTGTTCAGTTCTCCTCAAACGTTTTCTTCACATGCACAGTGAAGTCACAGCCTGTTGTAAACACAGTGCCATCCATCCGATCAGTCAGGATGATGGGTTTGCTCTTCTTCTCTGATACTGTTTGTCCACATTGCTGCTGCTTTGCTGGGACTCTTTGCTCAGGACTTGCTGCTGTCTCTTTATCATGTTATTGCTTTGGAGCTGCATTCCTTGTCTTCAGGGAGGGGTGAGAGCTTGCTTGCTTGTGAGGTTGAGAGACACATGGCGCTGTAAATAAGTCAGCCAGAAACTTGGCCTGCATGTTTCCAATGATGTTAAACTATAACTTTCTTCCGACTGCTGCATGTGGAAAATTGATTCAGGTCTGCTTTTCACCTGAAAGTGACAAACTAAGACATTTCATTATTATCATCACTGCTTAATCAACACACATCTCTCTCTCTGTGTGTGTTTTTGTGAACAGTCTTTTCTTAAAAGCAGAAAATGAAATTGTAGTTGTTTTTGGCTGATCAACACAAAACCTTTTTCCTATGATTTTTCTTTTTCACTCTTTTTTTTCTTTTTTTTTCGTTACAATAGCTGGTGACCTGCAGAATCACCGCTCTCACTCACAATCAAAGGCAATTACTTTTACACAGCGCACAAAAACACGCGACATCACACAGTAGTTGCATGCTCTGCCCACAGTGGCAAAGTCTTACACTTACATATTCAACACAGCTTCTCCATCATGTATTTTCAGATGTTTCATACAGGGTTGAGCATATTAGTTGTTTTCACAGGTGTGCTGTATATCTCAACAATGGTTCATAATAAGACGACAGTCTTCCACACAGGTCAAGTGCCTCTATGCACTTCATGAGTTTAAATATTTACCTATATCACTTCTCCTCACATGTCATTGTACTGAATTTAAGCAACCACAAGTTTAATGTAGGTTACTTTTAACAACTATCCACCTCAATGGTTTGGCACACAGGCTGTTAACATTTTGTGTCAGGAAGGGGTGGGGGGAAAGCCACCCACCAGAGCACAGCTGCTGATGTGGGCTGGCCTTTTCCACACACTCTTCAAGGCTGGTGTGTTTTCTGAAAACTTCTAACATTTGAATCTCTTCCATTTATAAGCCTGCGATTAACCGCACGGCTCAGGTCCGCGTGAAACCCGCGCGACCGCATTCGCGTGCACCCACGCAGCTGTGGAGCCTTCGCTCTCTCTCTTTTATACATAAATACTTTGTGCTGCCAGGAGCAAAGTCCAGCACAAACGTCTTTCTCCCTCTAACTCACTCTTGGTTGCTTAGAAACCCATGATAACAACAACAGTCGGTGTTACAGACCACGTGTTCTGCTCCGCACACACTCACACAACAACAACAAAAACGACGACGACGACAACAATGACAACAACACAAAATAGGCCTACTCCGGACTCACACCGGACCGCTCGGGACCCTGACCCAGTTGTGGGACGCTCACCCACTTGCGCGACAAAACCCAATGAAGGGACGCTCAGGACACACACCCAGGGCGATTTCAAAACCGGACACTCACCGGACGCTTGGGACCCTTGGGCGATTTAACCAAAACTTCTTTTTCGGGACACTAACCCAGTTATCGCTCCACAAAGCAGCGAACTTCTCAACGCCTCACAAAATGGCGGAGACTGCACAACGACACGGTTATAGAGTCGGCCTCTTTAAACTTACTTGGCGTTGCTTAGCGTGTAATATCAGCCTGAATCCCGCCGATCGCCATTCATCGAGGAGAAAGACAGACAGCGAATCCACAGGAACTTCCTGGCTGACATCAGTCTTTCAGCGTGCCTCCCCCCCCTCGGTGAATGCGATCCCAGGGAGCCGGCATCGAAGGACCAATTAATGTTAGGTTTGTAGCTTGAACCTATTCGCTGGAACGTTAAGACAATATACTTACACTGCAAGCAAGACGCAAGTAGGCAAACTTCTTCATGGTACTCGTGCACGGGAGAGACTGGACAGAGCGCCGTCCCTTCGCTTGACCCCAGTAGCTCTCGTCCGTCCTCCCATACACTGTCCTTTTATTGAGGTTACATGAATATGCATAGGTTCATTAACATATAACGTCTACATACACAAAGAGTACCTTGTGTGTGTGTGTGTGTGTGTGTGTGTGTGTGTGTGTGTGTGTGGACTGCTGATCAAAGGGTCAAACATCCTTGGTCAGGAAGAGGGTAGCCTCCCCCTCCCCCTAGATGGTTCATCCTAGATAACATGGTGAGGAAGTCCTGCAGTTCATCTAAACAAAGAGCACTTAGACTAGAACAGACGCAACTACGTTAATCCTACCATAAAACAATAAGACACGGTATGACCTCTCATGCTCCCAAAGTGCTGTCTAATACACACAAAGTTTGCAGACTATCAAGGATCAAAACCTCTACCAATCTACAACTAATTACAAAACTCTAAGCATATATAAGTAAATATTTCTAAGCATAAATGACAATCAACAATACAAATCTAACACTGGCTGTACTTCACAGCAAAAGATGCAAACTCAGCAGCCTGCAACAAGTGCTTTAAGGTGATACTGGGATACTGTGCAAAGGAGGTAACACCTTGAATCTGACGACGAACCTGGTGACACAGCGTTTTTTTAAAAGCCGAGAAAGGCACCAAGTTAGCACTTCCCCCAAGAACCCGAAGAGTAGAGTCCTGGCCCCTAGCCCTGCCAGTGTAGCAGAAATGATGACGGGTGATGATGACAGCAGCAACCGTTCTTTTCTGCGTGAGTAGCTTAATGTTATTCGTGTGTAATTTACGTTGAGTAGACTAACCACATTATTACATTAATGCATGTAAGGTAAACTAGCAAACACCATCGTAGTTACATGCGGCTGTCATCTTGTTTGATGGCAGATGCTCCCTTCACCCCTGGCCAAAAAGGCTAAAATGACCAAAGAAAAAGTGGAAAACAGCTAAACAATGAGAGGTTTTTGGACAAAGTTTGTGTTTTTTCCATTGTTTAAGCACTGCGTCCAGCCAAGAGTGATACCATATATCCCCTATAGCTGCAGAAAAGGCTAACATTGTTATCTTTTTACAAAAAAACAGCTAAACATGAGAGGTTTTTGGACAAAGTTTGTGTTCTCCATTCTTTAAGCACCGGTTTGAGCACCGGTTTGAGCACCGGTTCGAGCACCGTTTAGGCACCGGTACTGTTTCAAAAGTACTGGTTTGGTTTGGTTGGGTATCTAATAAAACCTAAACGATACCCGTCCCTAGTACCAAGCAGACCTCTTCTTGAAGAGCATCCAGAAGAATGACGGTAAAATACATATCAAAGTAAACCAGTGATCCTCTGGGAAGTGTCGCTTAGACTGCATTTCCACTTATTCCCATCTGTTGGACTTCAGTGAAGCTGTTCTTTCCACCTGGACTTCCACGAATGAACACCTTTAATCCTGTTTGATTTGGCTTCCCAGGCAGAAACTGGCAAACTGGACAACAGCCAGTAAATAAAACAATGTGTTCATCAAAACAAATCATTGTTGGCCTATGTAGGTTGGGGCAACCTTTTGAGGACTCTCTTTAGAATTGGTCAGACTTTCACAAGGGATGCTTTTTCTTTTCATTTTTTGGGATATCCAGATATCCAAACACAATTCACCAGAATTAACATATTAAATATTTTTCCAGATATCTAAGATAGCGTAAAAGTTCTAAGTGAACTATCTTTAGAAGATAATTCAATTTACTCTAATACATTTCTGCATGTTACCTATACATTTTTTATTCAAAATCGAAAATTCCAGATCCCTACATGTTGGTTTTGGTCCAGATAGGATGATGGCATGGTTCAGCTGACCCTGGGCCTTTTTCCATTACTCCTGGCCCTGCTTCTTATTATGCATTTTATGGAAGAAAGAAAGGAAAAGCCACACCCTCACACATGTGACATCATTCTAAGGGGACATCAGGACTTAGCAGTGGTATGTATAGTATGAGAGAGACAAGCAAAAAAATTAATTTGCACTATAGTGCACAAAAAGAATTACATAGGAAGCTATATTTATTGCAGTGTAACTAAGGGAAGATTCAGGGTCACCTGATCCAGCCCTAACTATATATGTTGAATTTGTATTGTTGATTGTCATTTATGCTTAGAAATATCTACTCATATATGCTTAGAGTTTTATAATCAATGTCATGTTGGTACAGGTTTGATCCTTAATAGTCTGCAAAGACTTTGTGTGCATTCCAGGGTGTTCTGGCATGCACACACAACTTAAGGTCAGGAGAGAGGTTATATCTGCTCTTACTGATTTATGGTATAGGAGGACACCTACACTGTAAACCCGAATCAGTTGACTGAACTTAAAACATTTGTGGAAACTGATTACCTCAAAAGTTTTAAGTACACAAACTCATCTTTTCTAAGTATGGGGTACTCAAAATTTGTATTTATTGTTAACTTAAAAATTTTAAATTATATTTTTATTTTATTAATTGAGCTTTACTTAAAAACTATATACTTTAATTTTAATATTTTTGTGTTTTTTGTAGTTTACTATTTTGATCCAACACAATGCAATTATATTACAAACTAAACGCAAATTATATGATTATTAATTAAAAGATATTTATTATTAAATGTTTGAGTGTAGACTAGTAAAAAAAATTAGAGAAATTCATTTACTTTACATTTTGTTTATTTAACATTTTTTATGGAAATGTAAAAACATCACTTAGTGTTTTTATAAAACCACTAACATGGACATTGGCACCATAAAGTGAGCATTATAAATTCAATGTAGAACATGTATCTTTTTATAAAATCACAAAGGACAACATCAGTCCTAATTGCATCTTTCTCAAAATACATAAATTCAAAATAAAAAGTCAAATACTAATCACATTTGTTTGAAAAAGAAATGAAAAACAATTTTATAAAATGGGTACAAATAAAGATGATCATCTTCCAAATAACCAGAGCAAAGTTAGGTAAACTGATGAAGTTAAATCCACCCAAATTCTGTAGTAAACTTAAAGTGCTTTAAATAAAGTGCTTAAAACGAAGTGCTCAGTAACAGAGTGCATGTCCTAACAAACATTGCCTTATATTCCTTCCAGAACTACTCTTTCAGCAACAAATCATTTTTAAGAGCATGTAGGCAGGGTTTCAGAGGTTTGCCGTCAACAAGCCCCATGAAGATTTTTTGGACAAAGGTAAATGTGTGAACGAGCTTCCTGGGGTAGTCTAAATGCAGAGCATAGATCAAGCCAAACAATAAGGCAAATGCATCTGCAAATCTGGGAATATCACGCATCACCAAGTCGCCTTCCACCACAATGGCCATGCTTGAGGAAGTAAAATGGACTGGACTGGTCTGGGAAGCGCCGTCGGTAACCACTGTGAGAAGGGCAACTGGAGTGTCAATGAGGGTCGACTCATCCAATGTGTCCGCCTGGAATAGACACAGTATCAATAAGTAAGGTTGGTTTGAGAGAATGTGACAAGCAAGACCTGTAATCTAGCAAAAAATTCAGCAGTGTAGTGGGTTACTTTGTAACGGGTTAGGGTACTCTACTTTTTTGAAAAATGTACATTAACGCGTTAGCTTCTTGCATTACATAATTAGTATGTTTGTTATTTTTCTAAAAAAAAAAGAAAAGAAGTCATTTTTATTTTATGACTCTCAAAAAGAAACTAAATCTTGACTTCAGCCTTGTTTTTGGGGCCACCTGCAGCGTAGCCGAAGTGCTGTGATACGCCTGTGCCCTGCTCCTGACCCTGTGTGTGTGTGTGTGAGGGTTTTCTAAAGAGAGGGTATTTTGCTTGTACAATTTGGTAGCTGCTAGGGTATTAAATTGTATTTAAAAAAATCCATGGTGTTTTATCTCACTGGCAGAATTTAAGTGATGCAAAAATACACTTACATTACATGTCTTAAAGAATTCTGGGTCCTCCTCCCGCAGGTATACAGGAAGGGCACGAAGCACTGCAGTGCGTTTCACGTTGATATCAGGCGCCTCCTAAAAAGGGAAAAGAAAAGTTAATTGAACACAAAGTTTTCAGGTGTCATTCTTTTGGGGAGAATACATGTATATGAAACTGCATGACATGTGACTCTACATAATTTTGGAGACATTTCTTCTAAGACACAACCTTTCTGTCTCTTATGACAAAGAGTCTGTATCTTACTCATTTGACAAAAATCCTACACAGTATTTTAAAGTAACATACCAGATCAGAGCTGTAATCTGTATAAAACACAGATGTTCAAAGCAAGGAAAAATTGAGTTTTTATCAGTGAAACTTTTAATTTGTGTTAATTTTATCATTATCAATATTCACCTGAAGATCATAATGATTCAGGATGGTTCGCAGAGCCTCTGATATCTTGCCAGTCCGTGCAGCCTTCTGTCTGTATAGAGCCATAAGTCGTGGTGTGTGTCTGTCAAGTTCAGCGTAGAACTGGTTCCGCAGGTTAATGTTTGTGACTCGGTGGAACTCCGCACAAATCTAAAATAAAACAGGACAAAAACATCCAACATCAAGCCAAATTACTGACCAAATTTACATCTTATCATTAAAGAGGAATTGCCCAACTTCTGTCTAACCTTGCTTTATAGATGTCCTATGAATTTTTTTTTCTTTAAATTGGACCCGAACCACAAGCACAAGTGTATCACAAAGCTGAAATATATTTTTGTTTGTTATCTATTATTTATTTATGTGTTATTTATTTATTATCTGAATCTGAAGAGATCTGCTGAACTTGCATTGTTTCATGTTAAACTGAAGAAGAAAAAAAAATCAAAGCACAGATACCTGAGAGTCAAATCGCAGAGCAGGCCATTTCTCTAAGAAGTTCTTTACCATTGGGTTGTCTTGAACAATTTCATGGCGACGAAGTGCAAAGGTAGTCTGCATCAGTTTTTCAATCATTACTTTGTTGGGCTCAGTCTTCTCAACCTCATTTTTTATCTGGACTCTCATATCCTCCAAACTGACCTGATCTTCTCCTCTTGGAAAGTTTGGGAGGTAGTTCACCTCAGCTCTTCTGGCTCTTTTTATGTTTGAGTGGGGATGCTCTCCTTCAGGGTTGTTAACACTCCTCCTGCCAGCGTTGACAGACACCTCCACACATCCAGATCTGGCTAGCTTGGTGCGATAATTTCCCATCTTGAATTTTAAACTGGTCTTCCAACCATAACTTCCATTCCTACTTCCAGGCTCTTTAAGACATGGATGAGTGGTAACAAGAGCTTCTGCTGCCAAACCGACATCTCCATCACTCGGATAGGCTTTGAAGGTGTGCATCACTGAAGCCATGGTCTCCAAGATGTTGTGCTTTTGGGCTCGAGTCAACTTCAGATGTTTTCCAGACATCTCAAAGGCTCTATTTCCCTCCTCAAGGAGATGTTCAACTTCGTAAGAAAAGGTAGGTACTGGGAAAGTGTCAGGCCAACACTTCAGACGCTGAGCTAAAGGCACATGAGGAAGGATATCTGTATCAGAACTTGCACAAGAACTGACATCACTTTCAGATCTCACTACTTTTAGTGTGCCCTTCTCCAGCAACTCTTGAATATCCAGTAGGCAGGTAAGTTGCCCATCAAAGTCGGGGTCTTCGTATTGTAAGGTAAACTCAAAGTCCAGCCTTGGGTTGAGCTTCTCACGGAGTATGGTGATTAGTTCTTCCACCGACTCAGGCCACTTAGTTAGAGAAACCTTCACAACAACATCTGTGGTGAGGTGAACTCTCAGCAGGAACTTTTGGGATACTGCCATCATCCTATGAATAAAACAAGGAATGGAGATGATTTTTAAAAAATGAATCGTCTCATATATAAAAACACTGTACATCATACCATTAACCTTATTATGGTCAGTGATAATTATATACTCAGCCATCATTACAGCTTTCAAAAATTTCAAAAGTACACTGTACATTTCATGACAAAATAAACACTTAGCATGGTAAAAAAAAACCTTACAATTACTGCTGTTTACTTTGAGTGCAGTCTTGAATTCTATGGCCGATCATCCAACAGTCCAAAACATAGGTAAGAATTTCAGATGTTACAAAGTCACAGGCCATCATTCCATTTAGTCATGGTAAACAGTAACCCTCTTTTAGTTTTAAGTTTTTACCATATAATCAACATTGTCTCACCATGTATAAATTCTGTTAAGTTAGAAAAAAAAAAAAGAAAAAAAAACCAAAAGCACAGAATACATATGAATTTACACTGCAGTTATTTTAAAAAACCAAGCCAAACTGCGGGATAAATCTTTGCAAAGACACATTGTTATGCAATAGTACATAATACATCAGTGAGATACTTGTAATATTACACAGAACTTCTACTTACAAACTACTTCTTTTACAGGCTGCTGCTTAAGATAGAAGTTGCCACTGCTAGCTAAGTCACTTTTGAATGATGCTAATGAGAAGAAGAAAAAAACCCGGCCGAACAATGAGGCTGCTGTTGTAAAAACGCCAACTTTCTTGCGTTGGCAATGGGTCGTTAAAATATCACTAAGACACTTTCTTTATGTGCAATTCTTATTAAAACTGTTTTAATCGGTTAAAACTGTAAAACTGACGATATCATCGGTTTGAAAAAGAGCGCGAACAACAGCGAACAACAATTCACTACCTGGGTCTGTGCTGTTTAACACAACGGCGCATTCAAAAACAAGTTAATGGCTGCAACATATTAATATACTTGCTTTTTTACGGAAAAAATAAACATAACGAAGGTTCCGTTTTACTTACAAGTTTCTCCAAATGTGCTCTCCGGTCGCTCGAGAAGGGCAGCC
The DNA here is from genome assembly GCF_057382095.1 of Aulonocara sp. 'chitande type north' Nkhata Bay. Classification (NCBI taxonomy): domain Eukaryota; kingdom Metazoa; phylum Chordata; class Actinopteri; order Cichliformes; family Cichlidae; genus Aulonocara; species Aulonocara sp. 'chitande type north' Nkhata Bay. The sequence continues at coordinate 3,299,852 of NC_141349.1, forward strand.
ATATTGAACAGAATTTTCTGTCAACGTCGTTCAGGTTAGAGAGAAAACGTCATGATGTCATGACGTACAAATGCGGAGCTCGAAAAAAAAAACATTTACTCAAAAATCATAATTAAAAAAGCAGTATTTACTCTTAACTTCTAAGCCATGTACAATTATAACTGTTTGAATCGTTAAGAGAACAGAAAAGTTTTAAGTTGTTTCAACTTTGTGACGCATTTTAATTGTTGTATCCACAAACTTTATAAGTCAGCTGGACTGTTGGGGTTTACAGTGTACTCTATATCTGGTTAAGTATAAGAGCCTTTTGTTTAGATGGACTGTTAGACTCCTGGCACCAGCTTTGGGGAGTCTTCACAGGGTCACATCTTGTTCAATGCTTTTTGCTGTGTAGTTGAATTGTCTTGAACGTTCCAGCGAATAGGTTTAAGCTACAAATCTATCAATATACTTTATCAAAAGGGAAAGATTTAAGCCTATTCTTAAAAATGGACAAGGTGTCAACCTGGGAGCTGGTTCCACAGAAGACTGGCCTGAAAGCTGAAGGATCTGCCTCCCATTCTACTTTTAAGTACTCTAGGAACCACAAGTAAGCCCAAATCTGAAAACGAAGTGCTCTAATGGGGTGATACAGTAAGATAAGATAGGGCCAAATTATTCAAGACCTTGTATGTGAGGAGCATATGAAAGCCCATTTACGCCACAAAAAAAAGGAAAACTCGAAGTTTTGACTTATTTTCTCGAAATTTCCACTTACTAACTCGAAATTCCGACTTATAAACTCAAAATTTTGAGAAAAGTAACTCGAAATTTCAAGTTAGCACTGCCAATCAGTAATCTACGTGAATGATGTCATTTCCTTGTTACCCGGAAGCTAAAGCCCTCAGCTACAAATGCTACAGCTAAGCTACCAGTATTACATCCAGTCATGAATGCACAGATTGCTGAGTATTTTCAGCGTGGCTTCAAAAATGGTGAATTCCTCATGTTATTAAGCATGCCGTTACTATCAGCCAACGTACTTGCGAAAGAGCCAATTTTTTGCGATCCGGTTTTGAGTGCCCGTTACTCTGCGCCATATGCTTCCGGGTAACAAGAAAGTGACCTCATTTATGTAGATTACTGATTGGCAGAGCTAACTCGAAATTTCGAGTTATTAACTCTAAATTTTGAGAAAAGTAATTCAAAATTTCGAGTTGCCTTTCTCTAAATTTCGAGTTATGTTTCTCCAAATTTCGAGTTAATGAGTTGAAATTTCAAGAAAATAACTCGAAAATTCGAGTTATAGATACATGTTTTGTTTTTTGGTTTTTTAGTGGCGGAAGCGGGCTTTCATAGGGGCAAGACTTTAAATTCAATTCTGGAGGAGAAATTCAGGAGAAATATGCCCTCTTTTTCTAGTCCCTGTCAGTTCTCTTGCTGCAGCATTTTAGATTAACTGAAGGCTTTTGAAGGAGTTTTTAGGACATCCTAATAATAATAAATTACAGTAGTCCAGCCTAGAAGTAAATGCATGAATTAGTTTTTCAGAGTTACTTTGACAGAATGTTTATAACATTAGTGATATTGTGGAAATGGAAGAAAGCAGTTGAAGAAATGTTTAGCTTATTTGAGAGTTTAGAAATGTGTTAGATAGGATGTAGAATTATTGTAGAGACACTGAGTGTGTCATAAACTTAGGAGTAGATTTTTAGGAGACCCTCCGCCACTTGAACTGTGAAAGTAAGACAAAAAGTTAATGTTGAGTGGAAATTCCCCAAGGGATACCTGGGTGGGGGTCTCAACATTTGTATTGAATAACTTTGCTCTGGAAGGGAGATGGACTTTCATGACCCCCAGGAAGTCACGTATGCAGAGGTACATACTAGGGGTGCAACAATACTCGTATCGATATTGAACCGTTCGATACAGTGCTTTCGGTTTGGTACGCATATGTATTGAACAATACAAAATTATTTATTCATTTTTTAAGTTCCTTTCTTTGCAAGCTCCTTTGACTACGATGACCTGGATGACTAAGAACCTTCACAGACATTTATTTATTTTATTAACTTTTCTTCTGACGATGCTTTCTGTGTTGAGCACTCAGTGGATCTGCATTCGACTACTCCGCCTAGGCTGCACTGTCGAGTACAGATCCACTGAGCGCAGTGCAAGCTAGCAAGACAGAAGCTAAGCTCGTTGCAACATGGCAACTGCCTCAATGCTACCCGAAATTGAACCTCCCCCACCCTCATTCAGATCTGGCGTTTGGAACTATCTTGTTTTCATGTGAAGCATGACCCTGTTGGTAAGCGCGTCATGGACAAAAGTAAAACAGTATGTCGGATGTGCCACGCAATGCTCAATTGGTGGGAACTAGTGCGTTAGCGCAGTTAGCTTGTTAACGTATTGACGTTAAGTACAGTTTTTTGTTTTACGCCGGTTTTTCCCGAAGTCGCAAAAGTATGACGTCACAACATTCTGATTGGTCACTTGCAATGTTGATGTTAACTCACCCAAAACTCTGGCTGATTGGGACCCACACCCAGTTTCACACCTTGGCTTGTGTGATTAGAGGATCATCAGGGGGTCCTTTTGTCCCCCTGTGGGGGGTTACTCCCACTAGGTTTATATCTGGGACTCTCCACCATTTGACCTTAGAACTGAAGAAGCTTCTCGGATGAGGTGAAACATCTTCAAGTAACTCAAAGAAGTCCAGACGCTTTTCTTTGCAAGCTCCTTTGACTACGATGACCTGGATGACTGAGAACCTTCACAGACATAAACATCTGACACAATTTATTTATTTATTTTACCTTTTTCTGCTGAAATTAAATGTGGTTTTAATTCTGTTCTACGGGGGATAGAAATGGGTTACTCTCCCAGACCTGTTCACAGAGTTTTTATAAAATCAAAACTTGTTACAGGATTTTTCCCTGTTGCCGTTTGCCCGGCCTTGCCAATAGAGGGTGTGGCCATGTTGTCGGGCAATGATATTGCAGGAGGGTTAGTGCTCCCTCGTCTGGAGGTTTTAGACAACCCCCTGAATCAGAAAACCTCTGATGTTTCCATGCACCCTGGGCTGTATCCGGCCTGTGCGATTACTCGAGCACAAGCTTGTAAAGATATTGATGTTGCCCTCTCTGATTCTGTGTTGATGTCCTCATTTTCCGAGGAGAATGATGTACCCATTAAAAGAAACAATGTTCTGTCACTCCCAGACTCAGTGAAACCTGAGGAGCCTGATCCATTTCCTAAGGTCTCTTCGCTGCCCTTGACTAGAGACCAGCTGTCAGCAGCTCAATTAGCTGATGAAACACTGCAGAGCTGTTTCAAACGTACGGTGCTGAGCAAGTCAAGAAAGAGCAACAAGCCTATTCTGTAGAACATGATGTTCTATTGCGTCAGTGGTCTCTCCATGGAGTAAAGTCAAGCAGATTGTTGTGCCCTCTGTGTACCGGCAGGAAATCCTGGCTCTTGCCCATGAAAGCCAGTGGTCAGGACACTTGGGCATCACAAAAACATACCAGATACTATTAAAGCATTTCTTTTGGCCTGGTGTGAAGCGTGATGTTTCTAAATTTTGCCACAGTTGCCATGTATGTCAGATTGCAGGTAAACCTAATCAGGTCATACCCCCAGCTCCGTTGTGTCCCATTCCTGTAGTGGATCAGCCATTTGACCATGTCATAGTAGATTGTGTGGGTCCACTACGTAGAACAAAATCAGGAAAGCAATACCTTCTCACGATCATGTGTGCAGCTATCCGTTTCCCCGAGGCTGTCCCATTACATAAGGTTACAGCAAAATCAGTTGTTAAGGCGTTGACAACATTCTTTTCAGTGTTTGGCCTGCCAAAGGTCATACAGACTGACCAGGGCTCAAACTTTCAGTCTAGGTTATTCAAACAAGTGGCTAGCACTCTAGGTGTCAAACATATCGTGTCCTCTGCTTATCATCCTGAATCGCAAGGTGCATTAGAGCGGTGGCATCAGACCAATGCTACGCAAATACTGCCTAAAGCCTGAAAAGAGCTGGGATGAGGGAGTTCCATTTGTGTTATTTGCTGCCTGTGACGCTGTTCAAGAGCAACACGTTCTCACTCCCAAAGCGTAACATTTTACGCTAGGTGACAAATCGTCAACATATTACGTTTTCGGCTACCCACCACGTTCCTAAATGACGACCTCAGAAAAAAGAGGAAATATGAGAACCGTCTGGACTCCATCTACACATGTTCGCTCTTTTTCTTCAAAAAGAAACACGCTATTTAACATCATTATAGTCCTGGTTAAGATCAGGAATACGGTTATGGTTAGGGCTAGGGATAAGGTTAGGTTTAGGGCTGGAATACAGGGCTGGAACGTCTATTACCGTGGGAGCGTCATTGCACTGGATTCCAGCCATAACCCGCCGCGTACCATAAGAACGCCGAAGGTCTCCTTTCGCGTTCCTCAGGAACACCGCGGGACGTGACAAAACGTCGACATGTTACGCCTCAGGAGTGAGAACGGGCTGTCAAGAGTCACTTGGTTTTAGTCCTTCTGAGCTGGTATTTGGCCATAGGCCACGCAGACCCCTCAAAGCTCTGAAAGAGGCATTTTTGAGCCCACACGGAGTGTCCAAAGTAAATGTAAGCAGGTATGTAAAGCACTTCCGTGAGCGTTTGAACAAAGCCAACGCTCTGGCTAAACAGCACCTTGCCGTTTCACAGGGAAAGATGAAACGCCATTATGATAAGGCTTCTGTTAAAAGAACCTTTCAGGTAGGTGACCAGGTTCTTGTGCTCTTGCCTGTTCCGGACTCAGCATTGTCTGCTAGGTATAGCGGCCCCTTTAAAGTCTGTGAAAAGAGAGGGGAGACCGATTATGTAATTTGCATCTCGACCGCAGACGCAAAACATGCGTCTGCCACATAAACATGTTGAAATTATACCATCCTCGGTCAACACCAGAGCCTGCTGGGTTCTGTGCTCCTATTGTAGCCTCAAGCCACCTAGAGGAAGGAAGGGTGGACGAGGTTGATGGGTTAAAGCTAAGTTATCCCACCTGTTCTAGACCACGTCTGTCTAACTCAGAAATGCTGAAAGCGTTGCCGAGTTTGCTCGAGCATCTGTCTTTAGAGCAGCAAGAAGACATAACTGTCTTGATTAATGAATGCACCTGTTTATTCGTGGGTGTGCCAACTTGCACTACAGTGTTAGAGCATGATATTGATGTCCAGGGAGCTAAATTTATTAAGCAGCATCCTTATCGAGCCAGCCCCCATAAACACTTGCTCATGAGACAGGAGGCTGACTATTTGCTGCAACATGGCTTAGCAAAGCCCAGTCAAAGCCCCTGGAGCTCACCCTGTATAGTGGAGTCTAAGCCAGATGGCTCGCCCCGGTTCATTACAGACTTCCGGAAGGTGAACTCTGTGACTGTGGCTGACTCACATCCTCTCCCAAGAATTGAGGATTGTGTGGACAGTAATGGGACTGCTCAGTATGTCACTAAATTAGATCTTCTTAAAGGTTACTGGCAGGTCCCTTTAACTGAACGTGCGTCTAACATCTCTGCCTTTGTTACACCTGATGATTTTCTACAATACACAGTCATGGCATTCGGCATGTGTAACGCTCCTGCCACCTTCCAGAGGCTGGTAAATAAAGTCCTCCGTGGCCTGTCCAACTGCAGTGCCTAGCTAGATGATCTAGTAATTTATACTGAAACATGGCAAGATCATGTGGAAACTCTACGCCAGGTATTTTACCATTTAGCTCAAGCTACTCTAACTCTCAACATAGCTAGGTGAGTTTGCCAAAGCTACAGTGACGTACTTAGGCAGGGAGGTGGGACGTGGACAGGTCCGGCCCATTGATGCCAAAGTGGCAGTGATTAGAGAGTTTCCCAAACCTACCACCAGGCGTGAGTTGCATAGGTTTCTAGGGATGGTGGGCTACTACAGAAACTTTTGTAAAAATTTCTCCTCCGTAGTCAAGCCATTCACTGACCTACTCAGTCAATGATTATTCAATAAACTGGTTAAAATCTGCAGTTCTTCTGATTAATTGCTCCTTCCATAATTCTTCTTCTGCCCCACTACAATCTGGAAATATTAAATATTTAGGCATTAATTAACTAACTAAACTGAGGTATTAACTAAACCAAACCACAATCCACTTTTAAAGAAAGTAGAAGACGATCTGGCTAGATGGAAATCTGTACCCATATCATTGATGGGAAGGGTCACATAAAAATAATGCTCTTGCCAAGAATCAATTATTTGGTCCCAATGATCCTGAGTAAACCATCATCGGACTGGTTTAGCTCTCTGGAATCGTCTATTTCTAAATTCCTTTGGAAAGATAAACCCAGCGTATTAGTTTGAAAATGCTACAAAGGGCCAAGGATAATTTAGGACTATATCTGCCTAACTTTCAACACTACTTCTTAGCCAACAGGCTACAATTCATCTCAGAATGGTTAAACATAACCTAGAGGAGCCCTGGCTGGAGGCAGAACAGGTACTATGTAATAAGAATCACACTCAGGATGTGGGCCGACTATTCCAGAAACAGAAGCCCAGGAAAGCCCCCGGACCAGACGGTGTCTCACCCTCCTGCCTCAAAATCTGTGCTGAAGAGCTGGCTCCCATCTTTACTCGCATCTTCAACAGATCCCTGGAGCTGCGTGAAGTTCCCTCCTGCTTCAAATGCTCCACCATCATCCCTGTTCCCAAGAAACCCACCATCACAGGACTGAATGACTACAGACCTGTCGCCTTGACGTCTGTGGTCATGAAATCCTTCGAACGACTGGTGTTAACCCATCTGAAAGACATTACAGGCCACCAGCTGGACCCTCTGCAGTTTGCCTACCGGGCAAACAGGTCGGTGGATGATGCAGTGAACATGGGGCTGCATTACATCCTGCAACACCTTGACCGCCCGGGAACTTATGCCAGGGTCCTGTTTGTGGACTTTAGTTCGGCTTTTAACACCATTGTGCCTGAACTTCTTTCCTCCAAACTCTCCCAGCTCAGCGTGTCACCAGCTACCTGTCAGTGGATCACCAGCTTCCTGACAGACAGAAAGCAACAAGTGAGGCTGGGGGAGATCACCTCTGAAACTCGGTCCCTCAGTATTGGTGCCCCTCAAGGATGTGTCCTCTCACCACTACTGTTCTCCCTCTACACTAACGACTGCACCTCCAAGAACTCGGCTGTCAAACTCCTAAAGTTTGCAGATGACACCACTGTCATTGGCCTCATTCAAGATGGTGATGAGTCTGCATACCGGCAAGAAGTTGAGCGGCTGGTACTCTGGTGCAGTCAGCACAATCTGGAGCTGAACACTCTTAAAACTGTAGAGATGACAGTGGACTTCAGGAGACATCCCTCAACTCTGCTCCCCCTCACCATATCAGACAGCCCTGTGTCAACTGTGAAGACCTTCAAGTTCCTGGGTACAACCATCTCCCAGGACCTGAAGTGGGAGACCAACATCAACGCCATCCTCAAAAAGACCCAGCAGAGAATGTACTTCCTGAGACAACTGGGGAAGTACAGTCTTCCACAGGAGCTGCTGATCCAGTTCTACACTGCGGTCATTGAGTCTGTCCTGTGCTCCTCCATCACAGTCTGGTATGGTGCAGCCACTAAACAGGACAGGAGCAGACTGTAGCGGACTGTACGGGCAGCACAAAGGATCATTGGCGCCCCCCTGCCCTCCATCCAGGATCTGTACCTCTCAAGAACCAGGAAACGGGCAGGGAAAATCATCACAGACCCCTCACACCCTGGACACAGACTCTTTGATCTGCTGCCCTCTGGCAGACGGTACAGAAGCCTGCAGACCAGGACCACCCGACACAGGAACAGTTTCTTTCCCCTCGCCATCTCCCTTCTTAACAGTTGACCTGTCACACTGCTCCCACTGCCAGACTGCAGCTGCACCTTATGTACATTTTGTAGTATTCATTCCACCTCATTCATTTCTGTATTTTATGTATATAAGTTTAGATTTGTTATTTATAGTTGATTTACACAGCTTTGTGTATGTATGTGTATGCATGTGTAATGTATATATATAGACACGTGTGTGTGTGTGTGTGTGTGTGTGTGTGTGTGTGTGTGTGTGTGTGTGTGTGTGTGTGTGTGTGTGTGTGATTTACATTGCTGTGCTTGAGAGCCCACCATCTACCGGAACCCAATTCCCTGTATGTGTCTGCACATATACTTGGCCAATAAACACGATTCTGATTCTGATAATATAGAGATTTTGGACCTAGCATTCATTAGATCAAACATGAAATGAAATGTATGCTTTAACAGCATCAATATCGGCTCCACTAATTCCATTCAAATGTATACCCATTTGGAACAAGCCTGACATACTACAGCACAATAATATGATTAACTGCCTCAAAGAGATTCTGGAAAACTGTCAGGCGACTCAGGAGGGGAATGCAGTGCTCTACCTGCAGTGTGTATAGGGCAAGTGGGGCACTACTGACTTCGAATGAGAACATTGTCAGGCGATGGTAGGAATACTTCGAGGACCTCCTTAATCCCAATGGCACATCTTCCTTGGAGGAAGCAGAGTCTGGGGACAAAAGGGACGACTCGCCTATCTCTGGGGGTGAGGTGGATGAGGTCCAACCTGAGTTCCTGAAGGCTCTGGATATTTTAGGGCTGTGACATACCTGGGGACAGGAAGGTGTGTTCCAACTATAAGGGGATCACACCCCTCAGCCTCCGTAGGAAAGTCTATGCCAACATGCTGGAAAGGAGAGTCCATCCATTAGTCGAACCATGGTTATAGGAGGAACAATGCAGTTTTCGTCCTGGTTGTGGAACAGTAGACCAGCTTTTTATCCTCTCAACAATACTTGATACCTGTATGGGACTTAGGCCAACCAGTCTGGAGGTACTTTGTGGACTTGGGGAAGGCATTTGGCTCTTTGGCCCTCGCGGTGTCCTGTGGGAGGTGCTTCATGAGTATGGGGTTTCTGGCCCATTGCTACGGGCCATTCAATCCTAACACAACCGTTGCAAGAGCTTGGTCCACATAGCATGCAATAATTCAGACTCATTCCCGGTGGGTGATGGACTCCACCAGGAGTGCCCTTTGTCACCAATTCTGTTCATAATTTTTATGAACTGAATGTCTAGGTGTAGCCAAGTGGCAGACTGTCACCTGGGTGGTCTCAGAATCTTATCTTTGCTTTTCGCAGACGATGTGGTTCTGTTGGCTTCATTGGGTGATGGCCTGCAGCTTGCACTGGAATCGTTCGCAGTTGAGTGTGAAGCGGTGAGAATGAGAATCACCATCTCCAAATCTGAGGCTATGGTCCTCAGCCAGAAAAGGGTGGACTGCCCACTCCGGGTCAGAGACGAGTTCCTGCTCCAAGTGGAGGAGTTTAAATATCTCAGGATCTTATTCACAAGTGATGGGAGAAGGGAGTGGGAGACAGATACAAGAAACGGAAATAAGCTTTTTCCAAAGAGTGCTCTTCCTTAGAGATAGGATAGGGTGAGAAGTTCAGCCATCCAGGAGGGACTCAGAGTAGAGCCGCTGCTCCTCCACATCGAAAGGACACAGTTGAGGCTTTTTGATATCTCACTCAGGAGGCATCTGATTAAGATGCCTCCTGAGTGAGGTGCTCCGGGCATGTCCCACTAGGAGGAAGCCCTGGAGCACCTCCAGGACATGCTCTCTCACCCTCTTTTTTCCTCTCCTTCAAGATTCAAGATTCTTTATTTGTCACATGCATAGTTATATGAGTACAACACACAGTGAAATGTATCCTGACATGCTCCTCGACTGTGCAAAATGGGAGAGAACATTATATGCAGTAAGTAGCATTATATGCAGCATTATATGCAGCAAGTAAGTGAATTGTGTACATTAAATGTATTAATACTAAATAAAATAGAAAATCTGATTCTGCCTGATTGCAGAAGTTCCAACAGATTGTTGCCGGGATATGACGGGTTCTTTAATATCTGAGCTGCTCTAGTCCAGCATCTCCTGGTGTAGATGTCCTGAAGGAGGGGAGAGCAGTCCTGCAGCAGCATTCTGCCGTACGTATCACCCTCTGAAGAGCTTTTTGATCCTTAACCTCGATCCTTAACCTCAACACCCTCCACATCTTTTTGATGTGGAGGGTGATGTCTTGAGTCTTCTCGCAGCCCTTGGTACTTCTCAGGTCTCTTGTGTTCCAATTTACTGATATTGCTATCATTCAGCATAGCTACATCTATCACTACAGCAGACTTCTTCTGATTGTCCACCCCTACTATGTCTGATTGGTTAGCCATTACTCTGTCATAAGAGGACTGCGATCTTCCTTTTCTAACTGGCTGTTGGACTTCCTGTCAGAAAGACCCCAGTCAGTCAAAGTTGGAAACCGAACACAACTGCAAGCACTATGGGCTCTCAATGGATAAATGTTGAGTCTTCTTTACATAACACTATGCAGACCAACACCAGCAATATAAATTTTGGAATTTGGGGGATTATACTACAGTCACTGGGTTTATCCATTTATCTAATATCACCATTATGTGATGAGGATAAGGATAAATATTTTGTCCTGTTTGATTGTGTGGCTAAAACATTGGGTTGGCTGCTAGATGTGTGGACTTTATTTTATTATTGAAGTTTATCTTTATAGAGTTAAAGGATGCAATTATTTTGGTCCTCCATCCATCAAAGTGCTCGTTGGGTAGAACAAAAGTGTTAATGATGTGCATTTGTTATGAGAGTATCTCAGATCTGAGAAGAGTTGTGATTCTTTTTTTCTTTTTTTTGCTTCCCTACCTCCCTCACTCCCTTCTGTTTGATCTTGTGCCTGAGGAAGAAGTTGCACAGAAGGTGTGTGTATATCTGAGTAAGCCACATTCTTTTTCACCACATTCCTCACCAATGTTACTGATCTGGTTAAAAGAACAATGTAAAGTGATACTGTATTGTAATGTAATTTTTACGAAAAATCAGGTAAACCAAATCAGACAATTCGATCTTATCCAATATATCCCATTCCGGCTGTCGGTGTGCCATCTGATCATGCTTTATTGCATTGTGTTGGTCCAATAAAGCCCCGCAGAAAAGCTCGTCACAATTTTTTATTAATTGTGATGTGTACGTTAACTAGGTTTCCTGAGGCAATTCCTATGGGAAATCTTACTCTTCCTGTGGTGGTAAAATCTGTGATGAAAAGGTCCTCAGTCTTTGGTCTGCGAGAACATATCCAGACGTCATAGCCCAGTTATGTGCAAGTGATTAAACAGCTCGACACATTTCACTGTTATTCCAGTGTATTCCACCCCAAAAGCCAAGTTGTACTCAAAGAGGTTTTATCAAACTGTCAAAAGCATGATCTGAGGACACTACCTTAAGTTTGATGCAGACTGGGTTGAGGGTGTTCATCTTCTGTTTGCGGCATGAGAGGTGGTGACTTTAATCCAGCTGCACTCATGTTCACTCTTAAACTGGGCCTTTTGAACTATTGAGGGGAAAATGGCTTTGGAATGAAAAACCACAGAATGCACTAGATTATGTCAGTGCTTTCTCCTTCAAACATCACTGGGCCTGCAAGTTAGAAAACAAAATCTGTACACAGTGCATAGGAAGAGCAAAGGATTGTTTGTTACACATGCAGAAACAAGTAACTATATATTGCTGCATGGTATTGCAGAATGTAGTTCTAGTACAAAAAGTTCACACTGCTTAGTGGCCACTAAGTGTTATGGGTCTGATTGTTTTTGTACACACTTTACAAAGATCAACAGTGTCACAAAGCCAGACTGCTCCCCTCTTCCACAAATGGAAGGCTGCATTAACTGTGTTGGCTTATAATCTGTTGTTGGCAAGTGCCACTGATTCCTTGGGCCATATTTAACACATAGGAGTTCAGGTTTCCATGTTGGGTATTTATCAAGTTAAAAGTCTAATGAGTAGTTCTTAAAGGCAAATTTGTCCATCACTTTCTGCTCCCTGCTGTTGACTTTCGGCCGAGTTCCCTGGCTCTACGTAGGTGCTACGTACCTTCAGTGTGCCAGCACATCCATCATCTTATTGTCCTTTTTTCATTCTTATTGACCTGTTCTCTTGTCTGTTTTATTCTTAATGCTGATTGACTCCAGAAGTGTCACTATAAGCGGAACCATTGACTAGAACAGTTGCATCAACTCCATTCACTTCAGTGGACCTTTACTTTTTTTAGCAGTGTCAGAAGTGTGCTTTGTTATTAGCACATGTAAATTAAATTAATTTGTATGTGAATCATGTTAAGGGTTCAATCACCAGTGACTTAGTAGATTCAGGGCTACCCAGTAACACTTAATTGATTGAAAATTAGGTTCTATAAGTGTTATTTTCTCTGCTATTGTGAATCAGTCGTTCCTCATTTGATGGTATTGAATGTCAGTGACATTATGAAATTCAGTTTTCAGCATTTTTATACAAGTGTATCCACTGGATGTATGACAAATTTAAGACTGCACTATGTTAAAGTAATGGATGGTAAATGGACTGGTTCTTATATAGCGCTTTTCTACTCTTCTGAGCACTCAAAGCGCTTTAAAGCAATGGCAATTTCTGTCATTTATGGCTATAAATGTAGATTCAGGAAGTATATTTGATATTAGGCATAAAAAGAAAGCAAATTGTGTTTTAAGGGTTTGAGATTCAGTCCATTGTTATCCTCTGTTGTATTTTCATTTTCGTTTTGCTACACCAGATTTGCTTTGCTTTTACTATCAGTTGCGAAACAACCAAACACAAAGTTAAAAATATGCCACCACTTTTTGAAAAATACATCACAAGGCTTAATGCTAAAAGTTTGTCTAAAAGTCTAAAAGACAAATATGTTTATATTTGTTAGATAAATTCATAGTAACTGATGACAATTGGTACATGTTAACTTAAAAAACTCATAACCTAAGTTGGGGAATAAAACTCACACCTTGCAGTTACCAGTCCAAGCCTACACAGGTGTGTATTTAACAGAATTTTAGTGTTTTTTTAATGGACTTTGTTCGTTTGGGAACGACAGCTTATTATTTACACACGGCTGATTTTTTTTTTTTTTTAGATATTGTTTTTATACCTTCGGGGTTTTTTTGGTTTTTTGTCTTAATTTTTTCCCCCCCTGGCCAGGGCTGTTTGGGTGCTGTGCTTGGTTAGGTTACACACTGCTCTCCACCTGTTCAGAATGGTTTTTCCCTTTTTCATTTGGACCCACAACTCTATAAAAGAATTAGAGAAAACTGCTGTACTGTTCACTTTATTAGAGATTTACATTGCGAATGAATGAATTGATGACGCACTAAGTAAAAGTCAAAACACACATAAATGTGTTTATATGTGAATAAACAGAAATGTGTTTGTAGCAAGGAGCCCATGCACACACAGTGTTGTCAGGTTGATTGTCTATGGCAGCAAATTCTGTTGTTTTGGTGCTCTGCACACCGCGAACTCACTGTGTCACCCCTCCTCTGCAGCAGGCCAGAGACAACACCTCCGCCACAGTGTTTTTTGAACGTTGTTAAGCATTATTGTTTTGATCTTGAGGAGTAATTTATGTTTCCTATACTCTATTGGTTTACTTCAAACTTTAGTTTCCCTGTGCTCATGAGTTTTCTGTTATATTATATATCTCTAGGGTACTGTAGGGTGACTAGTTTAGTTTCCTTTAGCGTACCCCACTGGTCTTTGTCCTCATCTTTTCTTTGTTTTAGTGTTTGGTTTCCTTCACTCTCCATCTCTGTCTGTCATTACTGGGCCCTGTTGTTGTTTGCTTACAGCATCAAGTTTGTGTTTTGAGTCTGGGGGCCTGTTCTTCGTACCTCGCTAAGTAAGTTAGCTGGATTAGATTGTTGACGATTTCGCGTGATCCTGGATCGTTCGGTTCCCCGAAGCTCATCCGGGACTTGCTGTCATAGCAACAGAGCCGTAAGCGTAAACCTGCTCGGGAGCAGGTTTACTTTATGTAAACAGGATTAGATCGCGGCCACGCAGGTATGTCCGCTTCATTTATACGAAAGCAACAGCGACATTCCGCCACTGTTTCACCATAAATAAATAACATCAATGTAACTAAAGATAATGCAGCACTTGATCCTTTTATTGATTCCACACAGATACATACAGGTCAGTCCCTAAAAAAAGGGAAATGTACTAGTAATCACGCTATGTCATGTAGGTGATCACGCCAGATGCAACACACATTCCAGAGTAGGAATAGCAAATTACGTCGTGTAATCAAGATGACAGACCACGGCTATAAAAGCGAAGGTGGAAGTGGGAAGTTTGTCGCAGCCATGTCCTGTCCGTTTGTACGCGAGCCACCCATTGCGGAAGGTGCAAGAGTGATAAGGAGAGTGTTCAGAATCCAACGTATATTGCGGGATAGACAGGATCCTTTAGCACAGCGCGACAGTGTGCTCATAGAGAGATACCGATTTTCCCGTGAGGGTATCATCTACCTAACCAACTTGCTGGATCCCCATGTTAAGAGTACCACTCACCGTAGTCGGGCATTAACAACTGCACAAACTGTGTGCATTGCCTTGCGTTACTTTGCGAGTGGCACGTTTCTGTACGCTTGTGGAGACGCAGAGAACGTTGGCAAAAGTGCCGTCTGCCGGGCCATTCGCAAAGTGTACCTGGCACTCAAGCATTTCCTGGGTGTGTTTGTGGTTTTTCCAAGCCACTTAAGACCACAGGTCGTCAAACAGGGCTTTTTTGCCATTGCAGGTACAGTAAATTGGATAGTGAATGTGATGCAATCATGACCTATGTTGGTAACTGTAGCTCGATCGTCCGCAGGCTTCCCGAATGTGATTGGTACCATAGACTGCACACACATTGCGATCAAGGCCCCCCCAGGCCCCAATGAAGGGGACTTTGTCAATCGAAAGGGGGGCCACAGTATAAATGTGCAGGTGAGTAATACTAACATTCCAGATGGCAATATATAATGGGAGGAGTGTGTTCACATATAATAGAATCCCTCAGATGGTGTGTGACTCCATGTGCCATATCACAAATGTGGAAGCTAAATGGCCCGGATCAGTGCATGACTCAAGGATCTTCAGAGAGTCAGGGTTATGCACATCATTTGAGCGTGGTAAGTAAAAGAGGCTTATTTTGATACTACATACTCCTTTCGGGCCTAACATAACAGCATTTCCCCACTACACAGGGGCCTACTATGGGATTCTCCTCGGAGACAGAGGTTATGCATGCAGGCAGTACTTCATGACACCGTTCCCTGACCCCAACCCTGGGCCACAAACCCGCTACAATGCAGCTCTAGCCAGGACAAAGGCACGCATTGAAATGACCTTTGGGCAACTGAAGGAACGATTTCAGTGTCTGAAACGCCTGAGGGTTGCACCTGACAGGGCATGTGACATTATTGTTGCATGTGCCGTACTGCACAACATTGCCACCATCAGAGAAGAGAGGACCCCCGTGGTGGAGGTGCAGCCTGATGATGACCTCCAGCCAGTGCACTTGGACCAACCTAGTGGCAGAGCTGCACGGGACAGGATTGTGCAACACAATTTCGAATAATAAAAAAATGACATGACATATTTTCTATTGACGTTTATTTGAGCATCGTTGTCTGTCCCATCACACACAGGCCAGTCATCAGAGTTGCCTGGAAAAACAGAGCATATATACTGTGTCACGCAAGGTCAGCAACAGTGCTCCGTATGAACGTGTATTCTTACTTACTCTGGAGTTCCTTTTGAAGCAACTCGATTTCCAGTTGTAGTTTATGCCTCATTAGAGCTTGTAGTTCGATCTCACCTAGGAGCTTTTGTTTCTTCAGCTCAGTATACTCCATTTTTTGCTGGAGACTTCTCTTGTAGAGCAGACGAATGTCACCCTGTGTCAATTGTAGTGACAACATTTAACGGGGAATACATGTCACATAGGCAGTATAATTAGTCACAACACTGCCCACCTCTGTATGAGCAGGCCTCTCTGCCGGCCTCTTGGCCTGCAAATCATACTGCAGTCAGACACACATGGCAGTACACAAGTAGATGGCAATTCAGGCCAATGCATGCATGTACTCACAGGGTCTTCCTCCAAACCACAGCCATCTGACAGGGTTGCGTCACTGTCCTGTGCAATGGTAACACAATGGTGTTACAAAGGGATGTGGTACAGCCTATTGGTCTGTACAATTGGGTGGGGACAGATATATGTATATCTCCCAACTTACTGTGCATGCTCCAGTCACCCCTTCCATGGGAACAGGTAAAAGTGATGGAGTGTCATGTAACACTACACACAGAGAAAACCCACAGTGCCAATGAATGTCACAGTACGAATAGCATTTTCATTAAGGCAACAACCACATATTTTACATTGTGCAAATGGAATCATGAGCCCATTCACCAGTTATGTAGGTGCTGCTGCTACTGCACCCCGGCTTCTGCTGGTCTACGGAAGAGCTGCCCCCAGGGATGCCCTCAACAATGGGTCTGGTGGCATTCAACCTTAGGGCCAGCTCCTCTGCTGGGGTGTGACGAGGGGGTGCAGGACCACCACCTGTCTTTTGTTGCTCTGCCCTTTTCTTGGTTGCTGTTATACACAAACACAGGGATTGTTTCAGGGTGTCTTTTCAAGAGACTGACAGCAATATAAGTGTTGGATATTACCATTCTGTAGTATGTTCTTGTATTTCACTTTTACTTGTTCCCATGTTCTGGTGGGTCCGGTTGTGGCTCTAATGTGTACAAGGATATCATGTGATATGATTTGATATGTTACAATATGATATGGTATGGTGTCATGTAATATGTTGCATTACTTACGCGTTTAATTTGTCAGCAACTTTCTGCCAGCCCTCTCTCCTTGCTTTTGCAGCCTTCGCAGTGTTCCCTTGCGTTTTAATTACACTCTGGTACTCCTGAAATCCCTCAATCAAGAGTTCTTGCTCTGCTGCGGTGAAATACTGGGCGCGCTCCTTCGACATATTCACCGACCAATCAGAGGGTTGCCGATCACTGTTTCTGCTATCGATGCGTATCCCCTTTTACGACACCCAGTGATCGCACATTACTTCATCCAGCTGTACTAATCGTCAACAGCAGGTGTGTTCGGGGAACCGGATTAGCAAGCTCACGGTTAGCGCGATAGTTTGGTCTTGGATGTGTCATTTGATCTTGGATGTAGTAAGCGACGTACGAAGAACAGGCCCCGGGTCTCTGTTTATGTGTTTATTGTGCTTCCTGTCTTCCTGTATTCCTGTCTCGTTGTGTCTAATTGGTTCCAGCTGTGTCCTCCCACTCTCCTAATCACCTGTATGTGTATTTATTGTGTCAGTTCGCATTTGTCCCTTGCCAGAACATCGGTTCACCTTCCTTCACGTCTTTTTAGGCTCTCTCATGTTTTTTTGAAAGCCTTACACAACACTTATCATGCAATTACTATAAGCATGATGAAAGGAAACTGAAAGGAAACTTGAAATTGTCATTTTTTAAAATATTCTCTTTCATCAATATAATGTAATAAAATGTAATGCCCATTAGAATTCCATTGTTCAAAAGTTTAAAATATGTGAAAGAGTATAAAATATACAAATATTTAACTACATTTATTTCACTGTATTTCACCGCTTATCCTTTTCAGGGTCGCGGGGGGCGCTGGAGCCTATCCCAGCTGTCATAGGGCGAAAGGCGGGGTACACCCTGGACAGGTCGCCAGTCTGTCGCAGGGCCAACACACAGGGACAGACAACCATTCACACTCACATTCTCTCGCACATTCACACCTAGTGACAATTTGGATTAATCAATTAACCTATCCCCACAAGCTGCATGTCTTTGGACGGTGGGAGGAAGCCGGAGTACCCAGAGAGAACCCACGCAAACACGGGGAGAACATGCAAACTCCACACAGAAAGACCCCGGCCTGATGGTGGAATTGAACTCAGGACCTTCTTGCTGTGCGGCAACAGTACTAACCACCGTGCCACTGTAGTACTAATTACAAAAATACAGTTTTGTCCAACTGCTCATTAAGCACTATCAGAAGTCTACATGACAGACTTATTCTAAATGTTCTGCATAAAACATATATTCGTGGAGCATCGAGGCTGGCAATCGGTGACTTTTTCTGCTCCTGTTGTGACGGTGAACAAAGACCAGTGCATGTTGCAGCAGCTGCACCTTTTGCCTACCAGGAAGGAGAAGCCAAACCTCCAGATACCTCACACAAAGACTTACGTATTAATACAACATACCACAGAATTTTGACCTTGCAGTGTCCCTGTTGTTTAGCTCCTGTTAGTAAATTTTTTTTTTTTCATGTAGTCATTTTTTTAAGCTTTGGTTTTACTTTTTTAGGTTCCTTCTGCAAGATTACAAAGCCATAGGAAGTATGGGTGTTGAGGCTGCTGCAACATGCAATGGTGCAGGATAGAAATCCTGCATGCCACAAATGCAAATTTTTAAATATTAATAATAATCATAAAAATAGTAATAGCTGTATAAATAAGAAAACAAATACCCTCTTGCATTGTGGCCAGTCTTTATCCTTCAAGATCAGAGCCTCCACCAGAGGCCTGGGACCTTAAGGGTCTTGTGCAGTCTTTTTGGTGTTCCTAGGACTGTGTTGTTCTGGACCGAAATCTCAAACGTTGTTCCTGGGATCTGCTGGAGCGACTCGCCCAGCTTGGGGAGGTCGCTGCTCCAAGTGCCCTGAATGCCGATGGGACCACTGTTGCCTTCACCACATCTTCTTGAGCAGCTTTCTCAGCCCTTGGCATTTCTCCAGCTTCTCATCTTCCTTTTTTCTGGTATTGCTATCATTCGTTATAGCTACATCTATCATTATTGCTGTCTTCCTGTACTTGTCCATCACTACCATGCCCGGTTGGTTAGCCATCACCAATTAGCTTCTCTGTATATGCAAGTCCCACAGGATCTTTTCCAGTGGTGGTCAAGTTACGGATTGTCCGTAATGCTGCATTCACATCTTCTAGTAGACCATTTAGAGGCTACTTGACATCATCTCGGTAATTGGCCTCAGTGGGTCCAGGGATACCTGAGAGAATACCAGAAGGCAAAATTGCAGACATCGAGAACAGCTACAAGTACCTCGGATTTCAACAAGCAAATGGAAAAGTATGAAGAGGCTGCTACGAAGGCCCAACCACTAAATACCTGCAGAAAGTAAGGCAAGTCCTGAGGAGTCAGCTGAATGGGAAGAACAAGATCCAGGCAACACCTACCCCCAGCCTGTGATCAGGTACCCTGCTGGGATACTAAGCTGGCCAAAGGAGGAGATGGAAGCCACTGAGATCAAGACAAGGAAGTTACTTGGAGGGTTTTACCCCCAGTCCATTACCATGAGACCACACACTAAGCAGATGAAAGGAGACAGAGGACTAGCCGCTGCTAGCGCGGTCGACCGGCCAGTCAGCTGAGCAGTTTTGCGTTCTTTTTCTAACTTTAATGCTCTTTTCGTTGTTTTTCGCCATCCAGTCAGTATATTTGTATTCTTCTGTATATTCTGTGTATTTATTATCTCATTGCCTGTCCTTATCTTCAACATTATGCTGGTCTGTTGTATCTTAATTGCTCCTTGGGGATAAATAAAGTCTTTCTGATTCTGATAAAGGACTAGTGAGTGTCAGAACTGCTGTCCAGGATGAAACAGCAAACATCTATCACTACAACTGGAAGATGGCTACAACTTACCACATGCATAGTGAATACCTCTGGCAGCAGAAACCCCCAAAAAAGTGGAGCAAGCAGAATGATCATTATGTAAGGACAGGCCCCTGCACTGTATGTATCACTGTCAGTTAGAAGAAGTGACTGACATCCAGAAATCCTTCCAGAGGCTGGACAAACCTGGACTGAAAAACGTAACAGAGGCACTAATCATGGAACAAGGAACAAGCTCTGAGCACAAGAGTCTATTACACCAGGGAAGACCCCAGGTCCACGCTGTACACAGATGTCCCTGAGGCAATCCAGTTTGTTTTTAGTATTCAATAGCACAAGAAAATGGCAACAAAAAGCAGCACTTATAGTACATACTCTGATATCCCAATTACCTGAGCTTATTTTTTGCTAGACACAAAGCAGGAAGCTACTCTTATCAGGCTACAAACTGGATATCAAAAAGGATAATGGTTAATGGTCCTGTCTGTAAGCTGTAATATGTCTTGCGTGTTGTACTGAAAGTGACTCCTTTCAGACAATGTTTTCTTTGTGTTTTCCCTTTATATATTTTTCCCTTCATGTTTCCCTTTAAATTTTATTTTATTATGCGTATCATCACTATTGTGTAACTTTCCAGTGAACTGGTAGAAAGTCACTGTGTTAATGTATTCAAATTTTTTTAAAGAACAGAAACAAAACACCCAAAAACAATGCACATTTTGGCTGGCTCTGAGCTCTTGACAGCTTTAAACATTAACCAGCTGTTTTGTAAATGCCCACGTTTTGTTTTTGCAGATGTTTGTGTTGGTCGCCCTGAAGTTTACCTTTGTGAACCTTGTGACTTCACTCACAGTGGCCTTTCACTATGAGTGAAGAGCCGTGCAAACTACATGTTAGTGTTGCTGTGAATGTGCATGTGCATCCTGCTTTGTGGTGTGCACGTTGTGCATGCATGAACAGATGGATTGAAATAAGACACAAGTAAGACTTCCAAATAAGGTATAGGCATACTAATTTCAAAAAATTAACACTTATTTCCCTTCAGAGGCGGTACCATACAATTTCATAACTTGGCTTCATTTTTATTTCTCTAAGGAGCTCCCCACTGCACGTGCATAAAAGCAAGCACAGCATTTATGCTTTATGATTATTTAATGCAGAGAAGTGGCACTTTTTACAGCTGAGATGTGACTGAAAAAGAAATATTTACCAACTTTTCCTATTAGGTGCTCTGCTGTGCAAAGGCTCCTGTTGAGTTAAAGTGCTTTCAGAATACAGTGAATATTCTACTTTATACATTTAATATTTCATAGCTTATATTCCTAACTTTACCAATTAAGATCGCCCTGGGGGAAGAAGGACTCTCGCTCTGTCTCCCTTTCTCTCTCTCTCTCTCTGTCCTTCCCTTCTCTCCTATGGCACAGTGTCAATTAAAATGACATTTGGTGTCACTGTCACTGTCGATGAAATGACACGCTTCTCCTGAAAGCCTTAATAAGATCACCCCTCCACCACTCAACCCAAATATCTGCTGTAATTGTTCCATATTCAGTCATCACCAAATGTTTGAAACTTTGGCACTGTTTTCCCCCACTCTGTACACCCTTTTCCAAGTCTCCCTCAACTCCCCCCTTTGTCACTTTACCCCTTTGCCCTAAAATCATTTCATTTTAACTTTTCACACAGTCAACTGACAGCACAGACAGCATCTTGACATCACTGTAAACTGTAACTAATACAGTTGATTGCAAAAGTTTTGCAACACCCCTCGATTCTTTATACACTGAACAAAAATAAAACGCAACGCTTTTGTTTTTGCTCCTATTTTCTACATACACAAAGGACCCATTACTATCAAATATTGTTCACAAATCTGTCTAAATCTGTGTTAGTGAGAACTTCTCTTTTGCGGAGATAATCCATCCCACCTCACAGGTTGATTGATTGATTGATTGAAGGAAATGGGAAATAGGTGCAATCTATTATATTTAATTCAGCATCATTTTATTCTCCACCCAGGGAGGGAGTAGGGATGGGAATCAAGAACTAGTTCTTGCAGTAGTTTAATTCCTTGGAAATGTTTGTCTGCTTGCCTGTCGATTCCACTTATTGGTTCCATTTTTACTTTTCGGTTTGTGTGCCAGAGGAGGAAAAATAGTGGCAGTCTATACAGTGGCTTGCAAAAGTATTCAGCCCCCTTGAACTTTTTCACATTTTGTCACATTACAGCCACAAACATGAATCAGTTTTATTGGACTTCCACATGAAAGACCAACACAAAGTGGTGCACACGTGAGAAGTGGAACGAAAATCATACATGATTCCAAACATTTTTTACAAATAAATAACTGCAAAGTGGGGTGTGCGTAATTATTCAGCCCCCTGAGTCAAAACTTTGTAGAACCACCTTTTGCTGCAGTTCCAGCTGCCAGTCTTTTAGGGTCTGTCTCTACCTGCTTTGCACATCTACAGACTGAAATCTTTGCCCATTCTTCTTTGCAAAACAGCTCCAGCTCAGTCAGATTAGATGGACAGCGTTTGTGAACAGCAGTTTTCAGATCTTGCCACATATTCTCGATTGGATTTCGATCTGGACTTTGACTGGGCCATTCTAACACATGGATATGTTTTGTTTTAAACCATTCCAGTGTTGCCCTGGCTTTATGTTCAGGGTCGTTGTCCTGCTGGAAGCTGAACCTCCGCCCCAGTCTCAAGTCTTTTGCAGACTCCAAGAGGTTTTCTTCCAAGGTTGCCCTGTATTTGGCTCCATCCACCTTCCCATCAACTCTGACCAGCTAAACGTTGACTTTAATTAAAATTATTTTGTCAACAGGTTCCACGAAATTGCATTGTGTTAGTTTAAAGAAAAAAATCTTTAGTTCATCTAATTTTAAAATACTTAAGATTAACAAGAGATATTTAAGACTACCTAAATCAAGTTATGTTGTATGAACATAGATATATTTACAGGTTAGATAGTTTAGTTTAGATTAGTTACTTCAACACATTTCTTATTTGTGGCAGTAAAATGTTAAATTTAAGTTAGATTAATTCAAATATTATATTTTCAGCCACCTTGTGCTTTACATAAATCTATTTTGTCAACAGGTTCCACACAAATGAATTAAGTACATCCAACTTATTTTTTTAAATTTCTTTTATTGCCAACACATTCAGTGAGCATTTGTGTAAAACCGGTCCGAAACAAAACACGACAGCTCATTAGGGTTAGTAACTAACAGTATGTAGACAGATGCAA